>NC_133656.1:207905768-208090584 GCF_009905375.1 Apium graveolens
TAGAATTTTCTAAAATACCCATTTACTGTGATAATCAAAGTGCTATTGCTATGACAGGTAATCCAGTTCAACACTTAATAACAGAGCACATCAGCATTAGGTACCATTTCATAAGGGAACATGTGATGGAAGGTACAATGGAATTGCATTTTGTTCCAACAGATCAACAACTAGCAGATATCTTCACCAAACCACTATGAAGCTACTTTTACAAGACTGGTAAATGAACTTGGAATGGTTTCAGGTTCTTTCTCAACATCTGCTTAGTTTTTGTTCTCATGCATCAGACTTTATGATCAGTGTTTACAGATTGTCTTATCTCCATATAATTTGTGCTTTAAACAGTAATATATTAAATACTGATTGTCATCTGATGTGTAACTATATACTCTGATAATGTTTTCAATATTCTGTGACTATTCAATCCAATGAGGATTACTATGCTAGATGTTGATCTAGTAGTATTTAACATACTAGAAATCCCATGTTTGAATTAGTTGTTCATGTGGAAATTCATTAACACAAGCAAATTCTGATTTTGAGCTTAGTTAAATTTACTTTGTGTATCTTACTACTAAGTCACAAACTAGATTCTTGCTTCTTATCTGTCAAATTCTGATGTCAGTAAATCTTAAGGATGAACTACATGCTTGATTAGCCTCACTTATCTGAAGAAAAGAAAAGAAAATTGAAGTCTGTTAGGTCACACACACTGTAGAGGGGGTGAATACAGTGTATAATACAATCAAATTGAACTTTAATATCTTAAGTAACAGAAAACAAACTTTATTGAAACAATAAACTCTGTTACAGTATGGAACTGTTACCTCTCAGTGATGAACAAATATCACGAGAGCTGCTAGGGTTACAATGAATAATCTTCTCGAATATGATAACACTTATAGTGTAAACCCTATATCTGTGTTTATATACTACACAGTTACAAGATAATCGCTAATTGATATGGAATATAATTCTTCTTCCTAAAATATATCAATCAGATATCTTTTCTTCCAAGTATTCCATTCTTCACGGAACTCCTTCTTCATGCATATCTCTTCTTATGTTTATCTCGATCTTCTTTCCTTTAATCAGCTACTTTCCTTATCTAATCGTCCTTCAGCACTTAAGTTCTGATATCCAACTTCTGATGATTATCTCCTGATAATATAAGTACTGATATCCTTAAGTCCTGACTTCCAGTATAAGTACTGATTCCCAGTTATGTACTGATTTGTCCTGTTAAGTAAGATCTGAAAATTAAACATAAATCATATTAGCCATGACATTATCAAATATATCTAACAATCTCCCCCAACTTGTAAATTAGCATAATATACAAGTTTAACAGATATTTGATGATGTCAAAAACATTAAGTACAAATGCATGAGAATTAGACTAGATAACTACAACTTATAGTCCTTAAAACTTTACCAATATTTAACTTCTGATAACAACTTTAGTCTGTACAAATATCAGAATTTAAGCAGTTGTAGATCTTTGACTTGACTTCATCTTCTGATCTCTCTGATGTCAGGAGTTGTTCTGAGATAGTTCTTCAACAAACATCTCTCAGCATATATAAGTTCATCAATCATTCTCCTTTTGGCTTCTTTAAGCTTTACAGTATCTTCACCAATTTGAAAGATTGCAGCCCTGAGATCATTAATCTTTGATTTTCTTATATCCTGATCCAGTCTGATCAAATAAGCTTTATCAGACTCAAGATTGAATTCCACGGCCCTGTGCCCTAGAAAGGTAGTTATAATTTGAGCAGAATTGGGCTTCATTTCAACTATATCACCCTTGTGATCTCTGTACTTTGGAACATATGAGCTGTCAGACTTAACAGAATAAATCCTTTTATGTCTCTGAATCTGATCCTTCAAATAGTTTGCAGCAGTTCCTGTCAATCTGTCATCCACTTGAAGTAAGAATAGTACATGCTCCAATTCTTCAAAATACTTCAATGGAATGGCATTTTGCCTTATATGATAAACCCTACCATCTGTCATGAAATACAACAAGATGTATTCTTTCAAGTAGGTATGGTAAACCATTTGTACAGATTCCAGTTGATTCAATCTCTCAGGAGTTGCTCCAATACCTGGTTCACTCAAGGAAGTTGGATCATTGGTAGTGTTATGTATTCTTCTTTCATCAGCACTTCCCAATCCAGTTTTATCTCTTGCTTCCTTTCCAGTAACTACTCTAGCTTCAAAACCACTTGCAGTAGTCTTTAAAGGTTGAGTCTGTTTTGCTTTAGTAAATCCTGGTAGGAGTGTCTTTGGTCTATCTTCTGATATCAAGTTAACTTTAGCTATGTCAGAGGTTACTTGCTTCTTCTGAATATCAGAACTTACAGTTTCTTGACTCTGAACAACTTGAGCCATGTCAGAGGTTGTTTTAAGAACTTTTCTTGAAGTCAGAGCAAGATCATCCTTTTCATCAGTAATTTCTTCATCCTCAGGAGGCACATAAACCTTGATAGGTTCACCAACCTTTTCTTTACCCTTGGATCTTGGATCTATCTGCGGTTGTGATTTAGCCAATATTGCTTCAGTATGTGTCATTTCTTTGATCACAATGCCTTTGAGTTTTGGAAGTGGCTTTTTACCAGAAGCTTCAGATTTAGATGTGACTTTCTCTGATTTAAGTCTGGCTTCTTCTTCCATTAAACTCTCCAAGTCCATTCCTGGATTTTCCTGAAGAAATAACTGTCTTGACATTTCCTCATCAAGATCTAAAAGTTCATCAGAACTTATCCTTTTACTAGTAGCAGAACTTATTCTTTTCCCAGTATCAGAACTTGTTCTGTGACTTATGATTGCAGGTTTTCTTGATGTGAAACCTCTACCTTGACTATGACCTCTACCCGTTCCAGAGTTTCCTAGATCATCCTTTTCATCATCCTTCCCTTTCAGTGTCTTGTCAGTCTTGCATTTGGACTTAATTACTTTCTCCCCCTTTTTGGCATCAGCAGGTAGTAGAAGAGAGACAAGCAATTCCACTGAGGCTTGGATTTCATTAAGTTGTGATTGCTGAGAAGCTTGATTTTTCAGAATATTATCAATCTGAGCTTGTTGAGTATCTTGAGTCTTCTCAATATAAGCAATCCTATCAAAGGTAGGTTGGAAGAACTTTTTCTTATCAATCTTCTGAACTTGTTCCTGTTTGATAAATTCTTCCTGAATCTTGTGTAGCTCTGCATGAGTAGTTGAATGAAGACCTTGTAGATGTTTAGTACTCAATGCAGTGACTCTAAGCTGGGTTTTGAAATCATCAGAATTTAACATTTCATCAGCTTTAGTCAAGTGCTCAGCAAGATGCTTTTCATTTGGAACACAGGAAACTGAGTTCCATTCCTTAGTCCACTCCTGTCCTGCAGGAGTTTCACTCCAAGGCACTGGGGCTTCTCTGGTAACAAACTTCTTAACAAGTTCAGACTTAAGAATAGTTTGTTGAGAAGCATGTCCTGAAGGACCTGCTTCATCAACATCTGCAGTTGGAGCAGCATCACCAGTATCTCCAGTATTTGCAGCATCAGAACTTACAGAATCAGTATCCTCTGATAAAACAACAGTGTGAGTAGCAATGGAGGCTTCAACATCCTCTAATTGCTGATCTGGTTCTAAGTTCTGATCAACAGCCATATCCTGATGCTCACCTAAAGTCTGATCATCAGCATCTAGATGCAGAGAAAATGTAGCAGATAACTCTGGAGTTTGAACAACATCAGTAACAGGTGTTGTTGAAGGATTAGTTGATGTTGGAGCTTCTAAGAGAATTACTTCAGGCACAACCAAGTTTTGAACATCAATATCAGCACTTGTGCCTGGATCAACAGGAGATACAGATGATGTGATGACCTTTTCAGAAACAGCTTCCTTAGATGAAGTTGATGGAGAAGAAGTAACTTTAGCAAATTCCTTTTCTTGTGAGATCAGAGATTCCTGATCCCCTTCCTTAGCTGCTTCCTCTTCATCATCTGAAACTGGCCTATTTGCCCTCTGTTTCTTGTATCTCTTTGTAGATTTGGATTCCTTGGGAGTTTCAGGAACAGTCATTCTTCTAAGCCTCTTGAGAAGCCTAGATCCCCCAATTCCAGAATCCTTCTAAGAAGTCACTTTCTCAGCTTCTTCAATAACAGGTTCTGAAGAAGGAACCTGTTCCTCAGTATCAGATTCATCTCTCAAAGCAATCTTCCTTTTCTTCTGAAGTGTTTTAGGAACAGTCTTTGTCCTCTTTGGTTTGGAAGATGAAGGCTTCACAGTAGGTGCTGATGATGAGGGTTGAACTGTCTGTGAAGTAGAGAGATAGGATTTGATATATTGTCTGAGGGTTGGTTGAGTAGAATGAGTGGTAGGTGCTGATGGTTGTTGTGATTTTTGGGAGGTTGTTGTTGGTTGGACATCAGAATAAACAGATCTATAAGTATCAGGATCAGCATTTACTAAGATCTGTTTTACAGACTGAGGAATCTGTAAAGGTCTAACCACTGATTTCATAGTGTCAGCATTTACCAGGTCATTAAAGTAGCGTTTTGCAACTTTAAAAGGTGGAGTTGAGGAACTGACTAATTGAGGTTTATCAGTACAAAAAGTATATATAAGTTGATAGAATCTAGCAAAGTACACAACATTCCTATCCTCTGTCATCCTATCCCCAATAAAACCAATTATACCGGTTGCAAAATCAAAATGAGTTTGGTTTATAATAGCATACCCGATGTGCTGACTCAAAATTGGGATAACATCAAAATTCGAACATTTGTTCCCAAAAGCTTTAGTAATGCAGTCGAAGAAGAAGCTCCATTCTCTTCTGATATGAGCCCGTTTCAACTGCCCAAGTTTTTCCAAACTCTGTTCATACCCCAAATTGGCCATTAACTCCTGAAGAGCTGATTCCTCTGGAATTGAAAAGGTACATCCTTCTGGAAGATGTAGAGCCTTGCGTATTATACCAGGAGTGACTGCATATGAAGAATCACCCACTTCCAAAACAATACTAGGAGTGCCATGTCTACCACCATCATCAAAGTGCCCAGTCCGCCAAAATGTCAGAACTTGTTGGCTTGAAAAGACTGAAGGCTGGGTCAGTGCATACCCAATCTCACAGTGTGTAAGAAGATCTTGCACAAAATGCAATTCAGATGGAGCTTCAGCATGATCAAGAATTGCAGCATAGTTGTTTGGAACAAACTTAGCTCCATCAATGATTAAATCCTTAGGTGCCATGTGAAAAATTGAGATTTAAGCGTGCCTGTTAGGTGTTTGATAAAATGTCTGTATGAAAAACCAACGTGAGAAGAAGAGAGCGAGAGTAAAAGCAGATAGAGAGAAAAAGTATGAAAGGAAATAAAAGATTAAAAAAATTATCTCCCTGTCGTACTTATATTCTGAAAAAAATGTTACCTTTGGACACCTGTCAGACATGCAGTAATAACGGATAGTTACTGGGCGCGAGAAAACAGTAATCATTACTTGCCCACTTGCCTGTTTTCAAGGAAAAACCGTTCCACTTACCCAGATATTCCTTTAATCAAGGTGAAATAGTTTTAATTCAAAATTGAAACCGTTCCCACTTATTTAATTATTTTTGCACTGCAACATTTATATTCTGAAAATAAATCAAGTGAAAATGAGCAGGATAAATCAGATGAGTAAGTACTGATAAAGTAAAATCAGAACTTAAATTAAAATAGAATTTATATGGTCATCAGAATATGTATCAGGATTTATCAATGCATTACAAAATATCTCAGAGACAAGATCTTGAAATAAAAACAAATTTCATTAATATATCAAGAAAATACATTCATGAAATTGAAATTACATCAGAGTTTATACAAGATTTCCCTAAGCTGTTAAACCTAACGTCAACAGCCTTTGTCCTAGCTCAAAAAGCAGGGCAAGGCTGATGATGATGAAAAATAGGAAGAAGAAAATAAATCATTTCTTCTTCCTACTCTCGACAAACAGAATGGCGAGTCGAATGATTCGCTCTTGCTGGCGGAGAGCTTCCAGCCTTTCCTCCTCCAATCGCTCCAGATGGCGATGGTAATCCATATAGAAGAACATGAGGTGGGTGAGTACCTCCTGTGGGATAGAGTCCCATATCTCATCAGGAATGGAAGTGACGTGCCATTCCTGCTGCCAATCGGCACAACTGAGCTCCATATTGAAAGTTTCGTAGTTCAAAAACATGTTATATCTGACCATGGTGTTTTTGAAAGAAAAAGTATGAAGGTAAGGTGAGTTTGTGAGAAAGGATTTGATGGGAAGGCTGATGTGAAGTGGTTGCTTATATAGGCAAGAGAATGCTAGGAGACGCAAAGGAATTTAATGCTGACAGGTAGAATTAAGTCTACCTCGTCTCCCCAGACTTGGAAAAAGAAAAACATTCATTGGAAAGAGAAAACATGGTTTAATGCGCACAAGAAGCAAGTAAAAATTGACTGCTCAAGTACGAATACCATTAACCCTAACCATAGTGACTATTAATCTTCCACTTCAACATATTCTAGTTTGAACCAAGACTGTTATCAAGTTTTATCCACAGATAAGTCAAGTAAAGAATTAGACTGTAATATCAGAACTTAGACTTATATCAGAACTTAACAGTCATCAGAACATAAATTCTTAACTCGAAAAAGGAATGCTTATTTTAGTAAGTCCTCATACAAGTTCTGAGTTATATTCTTCAGAACTTAATCATCAGAACATGCACCAGAACTTGTCCTCAGAATTCGTGCAAAGTGACACAATGATTGTTTATCTAAAACAACATAGATCACCACAGTAATTTTCATCATTCATATGGAGTGGTTAGTGTGTGCATTAAGCTTAATGTCAGACAAAGAGTAAAGTCTGATTCACTTCAGTACATCTTAGAAATAAGGCATAACTAAAACTTTGCTTAAAGAGATGTCATTATTCTGAAACCTACTGTTGAATAAGTTCATGCTTGAGTCCACCTCAACTATTTTGTGCTAATTTTATGCATCTTTTTAAATTCCATTTCACAGTGGCTTCTCAGTGTAAGTGAGTCATGACTGCTTTTCAGAATTTATGCTATTATCAGAGTATTTCTCCAGTAATCATAGAGTGTGAAAAGTCACCAAGAAAATATTTTGCTTTTCTAATGCATATTTACTTAATACCAGCAATGCACTTGGGTCGTTCCTTCCACATTTTTACTCTAGATCTCAAAGGAGTACCTGATTTTATTCTTTGATCCTTTTGCTTTTTCTTTTGATAAGTGAGGTTTATCAGCACTTAGTGCATTCAGCAGATTTACTAGTATCAGAACTTAACAGATGAGTAGCATTATTCTAATTTGTGACTTAGTAATAAGATAAACAAAGTAAACTCAACTAAGCTCAATTATCAGAATTTGCTTGTGTCAATAGATTTCCACATAAATAATTACTTCTTACATGGGATCATTTGTTTATTGAAGACTACTAGGTCAGCATCTAGCACAGTTATCCTCATAGGATCGAATAGTTACTTAAACAGATATATCACTTATCAGAGTTGAGAAACATATATCAGACAGCAGTCAGTACTTAAACACATTTTTTCAATTAAGCACAGAATACACAAAGAGATTAAATTCTGTAAATACTGATTATAAAGTCTGATGCAACAGAACAAAACTAAGCAGATTTAGAAAAAGAACCTGAAACCATTCCAAGTTCATTTACCAATCTTGTAAAGGTAGCTTCACACAATGGTTTTGTGAAGATATTTGCTAGTTGTTGATCTGTTGGAACAAAGTGCAACTCCACTGTACCTTCATCTACATGTTCCCTGATGAAGTGGTACCTGATGCTGATGTGCTTTGTCATAGAGTGTTGAACTGGATTACCTGTCATAGCAATAGCACTTTGATTATCACAGTAAATAGGGATTTTGAAATATGTTAACCCATAATCCAGTAACTGATTCTTCATCCAAAGAATCTGTGCACAACAGCTTCCTGCAGCAATATACTCTGCTTCTGCAGTTGATATGGAAATTGACTTTTGTTTCTTGCTGAACCAAGAAACCAATCTCCCTCCAAGAAATTGGCAGCTTTCACTTGTGCTTTTCCTGTCAATTTTGCAACCTGCAAAATCTGCATCTGAGTAACCTATTAGTTTAAAATCTGATTCTCTAGGATACCACAATCCCATATCAGCTGTTCCTTTAAGATACTTAAAAATTCTTTTCACAGTTGTTAAGTGAGGTTCTCTTGGATCTGCTTGAAATCTTGCACAGAGACAGGTAGCATACATGATATCAGGTCTACTAGCAGTTAGATAGAGTAGAGAGCCAATCATACCTCTGTAATCAGTAATATCTACTGATTTACCAGTATCCTTATCCAGTTTTGTTGCAGTGGCCATGGGAGTGGATGCACTTGAACAATCTTGCATTTCAAATTTCTTCAGCAAGTTTCTGGTGTACTTAGTTTGACAAATAAAAGTGCCTTCTTTATTCTGCTCGACTTGAAGGCCCAGAAAATAGCTAAGTTCCCCCATCATTCTCATATGATACCTTGACTGCATCAGTTTGGCAAACTTCTTGCAAAGTCTGTCATTTGTAGACCCAAAAATGATATCATCAATATAAATCTGGACCAGAAGTAAGTCCTCTCCATGGTTGAGGTAGAACAGTGTTTTGTCTATTGTTCCTCTGTTGAATCCACTTTCCAGAAGAAACTGAGCTAAAGTCTCATACCATGCTCTAGGAGCTTGCTTAAGTCCATAAAGTGCTTTATCAAGCCTGTAGACATAATATGGATGTTTGGAGTCTACAAATCCTGGAGGTTGTTCAACATATACTCCATCCTCCAATTCTCCATTGAGAAAAGCACTTTTCACATCCATTTGAAAGACAGTAAACTTTTTGTGAGCAGCATAAGCCAAAAATATCCTTATGGCTTCTAACCTAGCAACTGGTGCAAATGTTTCATCATAATCAATTCCCTCATGTTGAGAATATCCTTTTGCAACCAGCCTTGCCTTATTCCTTGTAATTATGCCATCACTGTCAGTTTTGTTTTTGAATACCCACTTTGTACCAACAACAGATCTATTCTTTGGTCTTGGCACTAGGGTCCAGACTTTGTTTCTTTCAAATTCATTTAACTCTTCCTGCATTGCTTGCACCCAATCAGCATCTTGAAGAGCTTCTTCCACTTTCTTTGGCTCAGTCTGAGAGAGAAAAGAATTATAAAGACATTCGTTTGAAGTACCTGTTCTAGTTCCGACACCTGCATCAGGATTTCCAATTATCAAATCAGGTGTATGTGATTTAGTCCACTTCCTTACAGATGGAAGGTTTTCTCTAGAACTGGATGCTCCCCCATAATCCATGATGTCTTCATTTTCATTTTCTGATGCTCCCCATGAAACTATGCTCTCTGATTTGGATTCTTCAGAATTTAGATTTTCAGCACTATCAGAACTGGGTTTATCAGAACCTGACGAATCAGAACTTGAAGAGCCAGATGTATGTTCTGATGTTTCTTGAGATGTGGTAAGATCTTTAGTATGCTCCCCCTGCATAGGTGCATCTTCCTTTGGCGTAGTCACCACAGTTTCAATAACATCAGAGTTTAATCCATCAGAGTTTACAGTATCAGGACTTAGACTGTCAGGATTTTCAGTATCAGAATTTGAGTCTTCATTTTCAAATCTCAGCTGATCATGGTCAATAAAGTCTTCAAGACCAGTAATCTTTTTGTCATCAAAGGAGACATTGATAGATTCCATGACCACTTTTGTTCTCAAATTATAGACTCTGAAGGCTTTTGTGGAAAGTGGATATCCAACAAATATTCCTTCATCAGCTTTTAGATCAAACTTGGATAACTGTTTAGGATGAGTCTTGAGAACAAAACACTTGCATCCAAATACATGAAAGTACTTCAGATTTGGCTTCTTTTTCTGCACCATCTCATATGGTGTTTTTCCTTGCTTGTTAATAAGTGTTGCATTTTGAGTAAAATAAGAAGTCTGCACAGCTTCAGCCCAGAAATAGGTTGGAAGCTTTGCTTCTTCAAGCATTGTACGTGCAGCTTCAATGAGAGTTCTATTCTTCCTTTCAACAACTCCATTTTGCTGTGGAGTTCCAGGAGCAGAAAATTCCTGCTTTATTCTATGGTTTTTGCAGAACTCTTCCATTATCAAATTCTTGAACTCAGTGCCATTATCACTCCTTAAGGTTTTCACAGAATATTTGACCAATTTATCCAGATATTTGAAATAATCAATCAAGATAGATGCAGTTTCACTTTTTGTGTGCAAGAAATACACCCATGTGTATCTAGTGAACTCATCCACTATGACCAATGCATATTTCTTCTTTGCAATAGACATGACATTTACTGGACCAATTAGATCAACATGTAGTAATGATAAGGCTCAAGAATTGATGATTCAGTTTTGCTCTTGAATGAAGATTTTCTTTGTTTGGCCTTCTGACAAGAATCACAAAGGCCATCAGGAGCAAATACTGACTTTGGCAGTCCTCTCACAAGATCTTTCTTGACCAGTTCATTTATATTGTTGAAATTTAAATGAGAGAGTTTCTTGTGCCAATTCCAGCTTTCTTCAATTGATGCTCTACTCATCAGACAGATTGCAGAACCATCAGTACTTGTTGAAAGCTTAGCTTCATAAATGTTACCACACCTGTATCCTTTTAGAACAACTTTGCCTTTGGATTTACTCACAACTTCACAGTGTTCTTCAAAGAAATCAACATGATAACCTCTGTCACAGATTTGACTTATACTCAGCAGATTGTGTTTAAGTCCTGAGACCAGAGCTACTTCTTTAATGATGACATTCCCAAGATTGATATTGCCATATCCCAATGTTTTTCCAATGTTGCCATCTCCATAAGAAACACTTGGGCCAGCTTTCTCCACAAAGTCTGATAGCAGGGCTTTATTTCCAGTCATATGTCCTGAACATCCACTGTCCAGAACTAGAATATTTTTCATGTTGCCCTGCAATCACAAAGACCACTAATTATTAGTTTTAAGGACCCAGACTTGCTTGGATCCTTTAGCCTTATTAAGTTTGTTAACATTTGCTGCGGATTTAGCATCAGAGTTTATGTTAATATTTTTCTTATCAGAACTTACACTATCAGACTTTGAATCAGAATTTACACTAGAAGGAACAATGGAAACTTTCTTCAAAGAAGGTTTTAATTTATAATAATCATAGTACAAACTATGATATTCCTTACAAGTATAAATGGAATGCCATAAACTACCACAATGAAAACAAGGATTTTGTGGTTTATATCTAACAGACTGACTCTTAACTCCTGATTTTGAAGGTAAGGAGTTAATGTTCTTATTCTTCCTGCAAAAAGAAGCCAGATGGTTAGAACTTCCACAGTTATGACATATTTTCCTAGGAGCATCAGGAACAGGTTTATAAACATTGCTTTTATTCACACCTTCCTTTCCATTCCTATTTTTCCTAGGTGATTTTACCTTGTTTGCATTCTTAACATCTTTCAGTTTATGCTTAAGCTGCTTCTTAGTCATTAAGCCTATGTTTACTTCAGCTGTCTTTTCCTGTTTTAGTTTGTCAGAAGTTAATCCCTCTCTAACTTCTGATTTATCATTATCAGACTTTTCAGTTACAAACTAAACAGGTTTTAACTTTGGCTTTTGCTTAACAACAGGCTTAATTTCTACAGTTCCTTTATCATTCTTATCATTTCCATAACCTAAGCCCTCTTTCCAATTTTCACTACTTAGCAAATTTTGAGTTGTTCTGCCAGAGTTAGTCCAAGTCCTGATTATCTCTCTTTCCTTTTCTAACTCAGTTTTTAGAGATTCATTCATTTTTAGCACTTCATCCCTAACATATAGAGCATCATCTCTATCCTTCTGAGTTTAATGGAACATAACTAACTCTTTTTCTAAGAAATCATTTCTTTTCTTAAAAGCAAGATTTTCAGAAGTTAATCTTTCACATGTTAAAGTTTGATCTCTATAACTAACCAACATGGTTTTAAGATATCTTCTCAACACATTAATATCATCAGTATGAAAAGCATAAGTAGTCTGAGGTACCTTTGTTTCAGCAGCTTCAGAACTGCTATCAACACTTTCTTTATCAGCATTTTCCATCAACGCATAGTTCTCCTCACTTTCAGAGTCTGAGGTGTCTGTCCAGCTTTTCTGCTTTGTGACAAGAGCCTTGCCTTTGTCACCCTTTACCTTCTTGCAATCAGGAGATATGTGGCCTTTCTCACCACAGTTATAGCATTTGACATTGGTATAATCTCCTCTATCAGACTTTCCTCCTCTGCCTTCAGATCTTTTGAAATTCTTCTTATCAGAACTTATGCCTTTCCTGGAAAACTTCTTTCCCTTCCTGAACTTCCTGTATGCAATCTTTGTGATCCCTTTCACCATAAGAGCACACAGCTTCATCATCTCCTCATCAGCATCAGTCTCAGGCAAGCTTTCAGAATCTGAGTCATCATCACTTTCAGAACTTGATGACTCAATATCAGACTTTGTGAAAAGAGCTTTACCCTTGTCTTTCCTTGAGGTAGCTGCCTTGGGGGATTCTTCTTCAGCCTTAAGAGCAACTGTTCTTGACTTTCCTCATTTTCTCTTGCTTCTTTATTCCATCTCAAGTTCATGCGTCTTGAGCATTCCATAAATTTCATCAAGAGTTGTTTCATCAAGATTGTAATTGTCTCTTATTGTTGTTGCCTTCAAATCCCAACATTCAAGAAGAGCTAACAGGAATTTAAGGTTTGAATCTTCAAGATCATACTCCTTATTAACCAGTGACAGATCATTCAAGAGTTTGACAAATCTATCATATAAATCAGTCAATGATTTATTAGCCTTTGAATCAAAGTGTTCATACTCTTGAGTGAGTATTGTCTTCCTGTTCTTTTTAATCGTATTAGTTCCCTGACACCTTGTTTCCAGAGCATCACATATCTCTTTAGCAGTCTTGCAGTTTATTACCCTGTTTGACATTACATTATCAATGGCACTATGCAGTAAGTGTCGTACCTTAGCATCCTTAGCAATTGATGCGATATCTTCAGCAGTATAATCACTCTTTTCCTTTGGTACGGTTTTTGCTGCTTCACCTGCAACTGCAACAGCGAGCTTGGTTGGTTTGTGAGGCCCTTCCTTGATTCTATCAAGATATTCTGGATCTGTAGCTTCCAGAAACATGGTCATCCTCACCTTCCATATGGCATATTCAGATGGTCTCAGTATGGGAACTCTGATGGTTTGATACCGACTTTGAATTTGTGTCTTTGGAGGTTCTTCAGTTTTGGTAGGCTTAGTTAGAGTTTCTGTGTCAGACATGATTGTGTTTGGATCTTTAACTGTTTGTGTGTTAACAGATAGGCTCTGATACCACTTGTTAGGTCACACACACCGTAGAGGGGGTGAATACAGTGTATAATACAATCAAATCGAACTTTAATATCTTAAGTAACAGAAAACAAACTTTATTGAAACAATAAACTCTGTTACAGTATGGAACTGTTACCTCTCAGTGATGAACAAATATCACGAGAGCTGCTAGGGTTACAATGAATAATCTTCTCGAATATGATAACACTTATAGTGTAAACCCTATGTATGTGTTTATATACTACACAGTTACAAGATAATCGCTAATTGATATGGAATATAATTCTGCTTCCTAAAATATATCAATCAGATATCTTTTCTTCCAAGTATTCCATTCTTCACGGAACTCCTTCTTCATGCATATCTCTTCTTATGTTTATCTCGATCTTCTTTCCTTTAATCAGCTACTTTCCTTATCTAATCATCCTTCAGCACTTAAGTTCTGATATCCAACTTCTGATGATTATCTCCTGATAATATAAGTACTGATATCCTTAAGTCCTGACTTCCAGTATAAGTACTGATTCCCAGTTAAGTACTGATTTGTCCTGTTAAGTAAGATCTGAAAATTAAACATAAATCATATTAGCCATGACATTATCAAATATATCTAACAAAGTCAGGTACTCCTTTGAGATCTAGAGTAATATATGTGAAAGGAAAGACCCAAGTGCATTGTTGGTATTAAGTTATATGCATTAAAAAAGCAAATAAATTTTTCTTGGTGACCTTTCACATTCTCTGATTATTGGAGAAATACTCTGACAATAGCATAAATTCTGATAGCAGTTGTGACTCACTTACACTGAGAAGCCACTGTAAAAAGAATGTCAAAAGATGCATAAAATAAGCACAAACAGTTGAGGTGGACTCTTGCATAAATTTATTATATAGTAGACTTCAAAATTAAAGACAAATTTTAAGCACTTTTCTTAGTTATGCCTTATTTCTAAGATATACTGAAGTTTATCAGACTTTAATCTTTATCTGATCATTTGTAAATGCACACACACTCACTCCATGTGAATGATGAAAATTACTGTGGTGATTAAGTTGTTTTTGATAAAAAGTTAATTATTATTTGCATAAATTCTGATGACAAGTTCTGATGAAAGTTCTGATGGTTAAACTCTGAAGAAACCAATCAGTATTTGTATGAAGAATCATAGAAACAGACATTCACTTTGTGAGTACAGAAGCCATGTTCTGATGATCGTTAAAATCTGATAATAGTCAAGTTCTGATGCAAATCCTGATGGAAACTCTGATGCTTACGTGGCATTATTTATTTACTTGACTTATTTGTGGTTTTACTGTAACGGTCATATTTTATCAGAAAATATTTAAGTGAGATAAAATAGTCATAATCATTTGGTTAGTGGGAAATGTGTTTGCCTTGACAACTGCATGTGCACAATAATTACTGCTTATTTCTCGTGCCCACCAACTACTGCTTTAACTATTTACTGGATGACAGGTGTAAAGTGTCAGTTTTACTTCCAAAAAGAGCTATTGAGTGGAGAGAGTATATATATGGGAGTTAAAAGATTTTACAATCTTTTACCTACTTTCTAATTCTTTTCTTATCTCTATTATTCTCTCTCTCTCTTTCTAATATTCTCTGAAGCTCTATTTTCACAGGCATTTTATCAAACACTTTGCAAAGCACATTTTCTCACTAATTTCTCTACAGAAATGGCACCAAAAGATCTGATTTATGATGGAGCCAAGTTTGTTCCTAATAACTACATGGCTATTCTTTCTAAGGATGAAGCTCCATCAGAACTTCACTTCATCCAAGATTTTCTATCTCGAAGTGAGATTGGGTACGCTTTGACCCAACCAGAAGCACTCTTAGGAACTCAAGTGCTGAAGTTTTGGAGGAGTGGTGTCTATGATGATGGTGGTGCAAATGGGTCCCCAAGCATCATATTTACAACAGGGGAGGATGAACATGTGATGACTGTGTCTACTGTTCGACAGGCATTACATCTGCCAGAAAAATGCACTTTCAATCCAACAGTTGAGGAGCCAGCTCTTCAACAGATGATGGAAAACCTGGGTTATGAAAGGTCTTTGGCAAAGCTGGGACAATTGAAGTGACCCCACATCAGAAGGGAGTGGAGTTTTTTCTTTGATTGAATTACAAAGGCCATTACAAACAAGTGCTCCAACTTTGATGCAATCCCAATCCTGAGTCAGCAAATCGGGTATGCTCTCATTAATCAAACTCATTTTGATTATGCTAGTGTCGTGCTAGGATTTATTGGGGATAGGATGCAAGAGGACAGAAATACTGTATATTTTGCTAGATTTTGCCAACTTATTTACAGTTTATGTAGTTCTGATAACGCCCAACTAGCTATTGAATTGATTGAACCCTTTAAACTTGTTAAAAGGGATTTCACTGACTTATTATCTACTGATAATAAGAAGGTTGTACTAAGACCCCTCAAAATTCCACAGTCAGTAAAACAGGTCTTAGTAAACTCTGACCCTCTCACATACAGTGCTATATTTCCTGATCTACAACCATCCCAACCTCCATCAGCACCTACAACCAATCAACCACCTACCACTTCTCAACCTCAACCAATTCAACCTACCATCAGAACATATTTCCAGCCAGCTCAATCATCTCAACCCCAACCATCAGTACCTACCATCAGAATTTCATTTTCCAGTCCTAAAAGAGCAAAATATGTTCCTAAATCTCCACCAAGGAGAAGAAGGATGATTCTTAGGGATGAATCTGATGATGAAGATGAGCAAGTCCAGGTTCAAGCATCAGAACCTGTGAAGTTGAAGTTGACAAGGCAACTTCTCAGAAAGAAATTGAAGTTGAAAATTCTGATATTTTGAAGAGAAAAAGAACTTCAAATTCTAATGCTACTAGGGCAACTCCTACACCATCCAGGAGATTAAAGAAACAGAGAGCAGGCAGGCCTTTGGCACAATCTCCATCTGAGGATACTAATGAAGCTGAGGAAGGGGATCAGGAATCTCTGATCTCAAAGCCAATAGTAATTGAATCTTTGCCACCTCCAACTCAGGCTGAAGACACTGTTCAGGATACAGTGATCACATCTCATGTCTCTCCTATTCATGACAATGTTACAGTCGAAGATTCAGGATTAAGTCCTGAAATTGACCTTCATAGGTTGATCATTCCAACTGTGTTCTATCTGGAAGCTCCAACTGCAGCTCAGCCAACTATTGTTACTTCTCCTATCTTACAGGCTGAGATACCAACAACTCCAATTCTGGAGGTAAATTCTGATGATCAGAATTTAGATGAAGGTACTGCAGAATCTCTTTATGTTACACATACTCTTGTGTTGTCAGAAGATGAGGAGATGTTAGCAAGTTCTGGAGATAGTGCTTCAGTAAATGCTCCCATTCTTGGACAGGAGGCACTGATTGAAAAGTTTATTGAACAAGCTGCTCTTATTCCTTGGGAAGAAACTCACAGAGGAGTTGAGTGGACCAAGAAGTGGAATAAATCTGAGTTCATTCCAAGATTAAAATTTCTGACAGAGCACATTGCCAAAGCTGATGAGCTGATGACAAATTCTGATTTCAAGCACCAATTCAAAGTCACTGCTCTAAGTACCAAATCTTTTCAAGGTCAACACTCTGCAACTTATGAAAAGGTTGACAAACTTCTGGAAAAAGTTGAAAAGCTGGATATGGAGATCAAGCTCTATAAAAAAAGGTTTATCAGACCTATTTCTGAGAAAGTTGAAGCTATTGAGAACGTTCAAGAACATCAACATGCCCAAATTACTGAGGTCCTGCAGAATCAAGCTTCTCAAAAAGCTCAACTTAATGAAATTCAATCTTCAGTAGAACTTTTTCTCTCTCTGCTACTACCAGATGATGCCAAAAAGGGGAAGAAGGTAGTTAAGTCCAAATGCTCTAATACTCAAGTACTGAAGAAAAAGGATGACAATGAGGATGACCAGGGAAACCCTAGAAAGGGCAAGGGTCAAGGTCAAGGGCACAACAACAAAGTTTCTTCAAGAAAACTAATTTCTGATTCAAGCAAATCTTCTACTCAAAAGAAGACAAATTCTGATGTTGTAAATGCTCAAGCTCTGATAGCAAGTTCTGATAATCAAAATCTGATATCAAGTTCTGATGTTCTGATTCAAGGAGGGAGTAAAGACTCTCAGAAGTTTTTGTAAACTCTGAAGCTCAAAGGAAAGCAGACTACTGTCTACTACAAAGATCCTAAAATTCAGACACTTGATGAAGAGATTGCTAGAAGACTATTTCTCAAGCATAATCCTGGAATGGATTTAGAGAATCTCAAGGAGGAGGAAGCTAGATTTGCAGCTGAGAAGACAAATCTAAAGTCTAAAGCTTCTGATGCTAAGAAACCACCAAGGCCTAAGGAAAAAGGCATTGTGATCAAGGAAAAGTCAAATTTTGAGGCTTCAAAGCCCAAGACAAGATCACAAGTTGAGATTGATCCCAAAGATAAAGGGAAAGGAAAAGTTGATGAACCAACAAAGCCACAGGAGATGAAGATTCCTCAAATCCTGGTGAAACCTGTGTGCAAAATGGTTCAAGTTTATGATGATACTGTTGTTAAAGATGAAACTGTTCAAATTCTGAAAAGAAGGAAGATAACTAAAGAATCCAAGACAACCTATGACAAAGCTCAAGTTGTTCAGAATGAAAAACAGAAAGTTATATAAGAAACAACAAATTCATCAAATCATCAAGAAATCAACCTCTGACAGTGCTCAAGTTGATTTAGACAAGATGAAAGTTGCTGATAAGAAGAAACACCTATGGAAAAATGTTAAACCATCTGATCCAAAAAAAGCAATTGTTATCTGATTTCATGACTGTAGGATTGAAAGCTAGAGAAGCAAGAGACAGAGCTAGACTAGGTTCTGATGAAGCCAAAATCAAGACAGAAGTTGAAGTGCTTACAAGAGATCCATTCTTATTGACTTAAAAACCTCTTGAAGATGTTACACGGAAACACCTTGACAAGGTTATATATGTTCAAATAGTACTGAATGCTCATGATAAGCATAATATCAAAGAAAATTTGATTCTATTTCTTGAAGATGGAAGAACATATCAAATGTCAGAATCAGATGTGCTGAACAAATCTCTGAAAGAATTTCAATTATTTCATTATCTTTTAGAGATAAAGTCTGAGATTACCAAGAGATGGTCGAATTTCATAATGAATACCATAAGAGATATAAAGTAAGAATTTCTGGTTCAAGGGTTATAGAATTCATTCCAAACATAGTTGAAGATGATGGAAGTGAAATTCCAATGAAGAAGGATTATGCTAAACTTGAAGTGATTCTGAAAGAGAAATGTCTGTGCTACAATGAAGATTCTTCTCATCCAAGGATGATCAGACTTGGTGATGGTTTAGAAAGAAATCACATCTCAACACTTAGGACTGCAATCTACCAGATTGGAAGTCGGAATGAAGAATTGAAGCAAGTCAAAGCTACACTAGCTCAAGTCCTGAGGAATAAAGAAGAAAAGCTGATATCAAACTTTGTCAAGAATCACTTTGGATTCAGATTGACTCAGTGAGATTGGTAAAAGCTACAAGGACTGTAAGTTGTAGTTAATTTTCTAAATAAACTCTTATTGCATTTGTACTTAAATGTTTTTGACATCATCAACTCTATTAACTTGTATATTTTTCATAAATTACAAGTTGGGGGAGATTGTTAGATATATTTGAGATGTCATGTCTAATCTGATTTGTGTTTAGTTTTCAGAACTTAACAACAAGACTTATCAGGACTTACTGGAAATCAGAACTTACTGAAGTCAGAACTTAATATCAGAACTTAAGGCGTCAGAAGATATATATCAGGACTTAAGTGCGGGAAGACTTCAGATAAGAAATGCGGCTGATTTACAGGAGAAGATCTGGACTAAAACAAAAGAAGATATGCATGGAGAGTTAGAGGACTAGAAGACTTGTAGAAGATATCTGATTGATATATTTTAGGAGACAGAATTATATTCCATATCAATTTGAATACATCTTGTAACTGTGTACTATATAAACACAACTTAGGGTTTACACTATATGTGTTATCATTATCGAGAAGATTATACATTGTAACCTAGCAGCTCTTAGTGATATTGTTCATCACTGAGAGAGAACAACAGTTCTATTGTAACAGAGTTTATTTGAATATACTTGATCTTTGTTACATACTTGTGTTGAAATCGATTTGATTGTATAAACACTATATTCAACCCCCTTCTATAGTGTTGTGTGACCTAACAATATATATATATATTCACTTGACATCCCGATAATTACCGGATACGCTCCCGTATTTCCGTAGTTTGATTTCCTGGAAATCGGGTAACACTTTCTTTATTTGTCGGCTAACCCGTCGAAGCAATTCGACGTCACAACAACAAATTTCACAACAACAACAACTACAATAAATCACCATTTCAAAATTTCCCAAAAATAATTATTGTAATTATAAAACCATAAAAATAATTTTAGAGACAATCCAAGTATTTATGCAAAAAAAATTGCATTAAATCCACTTTTAAAAGTGAAAATAATTTAGTACCACTCATTAATTAATTACGTGAACAACCTTGTACACCGAAAAATCACACATAGATAATAATAAAACAAGCTGACAGAAGCTATACACATATTTTATTTATTTAATAATTCCCTAATTACACAATTAAATAATACGAAAATACACGAGTCGTTATAATGATGATCGATTTCATATATAAATTTCTTGATTTTGGTTAAGATTTGATTAAAAACGTGTTTTTAGTTTTTGCCAAATTTACAGTTTGATTTTTAAAACTGTTCTTGAGTTGTTGATTGCATATTATTACATGAACATATTGTATGTGGTTAGAGCTTTATTTTTATAGTTAAATCATTGATTTTGGTTGAGAAATGAAGAAAAACGACTGTTGGCCGGACTTGAGTTAAGCTCGCCGGATTTTGGGTCGATTTCGGTCGGTGAAGTCGATTGAAGAATTGTTTGAGGTTTGTTATTGTTTGAATGAACTCCTGGAAGGCTATGGAATCATTTCCAACAAAAGGAGGTTTATTTTGTGCTCAGGGAAGAAAAACGGGGCTCGCCGGATTCTGGCGATGTCACTGGTTTCTGGGTTTAACCTAGATTTTGGCCGACGTTCAATCGGAGTTCTTGGCAACCCGGTTATTCTTCCCAACCCGACATCTGACCCGTTTTAGACCCGTGTTTGATCTTCAAAACCCAAAATCCCTTTCTGAAATCTGTTTTTACAGATTTCTTTTAAAAATAAATCAAAATTTTATTTTTAATTCCTAAAATCATTTTTAATTTCTAAATCATTTTGGTTAAAATTTTAATAATTAACTGAATTATTTTAAATTCTAAAAATAATTTTCTTTTATTATTTTCAAAAATCCAAATTTCATTTAATTATTTATAATTTATATTAATTAATTATTTATAATTTAATTAATTTATTAATTCATTTAATCAATTAATTTTATTTATAAATAGTTAAATAAAATATAGTTATTTATTATTAAGCCAAACAATTCATAAAAAATATTTTGAGCTTTTAAAAATATATAAAAAGGTATTTAAAAATCAATTATTATTATTATTATTAATTGATTTATTCTTATATTATTCGTAATAAATAGATTGTTTGTCCGTTTAATACGAAACGAATGCGTCTAGACTCAGAATAATATTCCGCTTCCAATAAAAAAACTTTTAAGACCTAAATTATTTTGTATTGAGAGGTCTCTTATTTTACGAGTCATTTTGAGTCGGTTATCTATCGATAAATCATATTTTTTTACCCGATTTCGGTTTTAAAAGTACCAAGCCCTGTCTTTTGATGACTTGACTTATGTGTTACATGAATTATATGTTTGTGTGTTATATGCATAACATGATTACGTGCTATGTGATATGCATGTTATCTGTTTACAGCTTTAAATGCCATGATTAGATATAAACGATCGGGTAGACATCAAGACGTATAGTTACGTCGGTTGAGTTTTATTTTGTTAATTGAAATAGTACTTTTGTTTACAGAATCGAGTGGAAAGAAGCACAGTCGGGTGTTAGACTGAGTTGGTAGACAACAGTTATTAGTTGAGGTTATAGTGAGGAGTTATTGTGCATACCAGGCAAGAATCACTACACTATTCTAATTTCAGAATAATTTAACGTTTTACATATCAGATTATTTAATTATAATCATGCAAGTATTCATTACCTATTCTAAGTCTAGAATAATTTATTATTTTACATAATCAAAATATTTGAATGTTTATAAATATTCTCGTGATGCGGTACATACAGACAGTCAGTGACTTATTGAAATCCTTTTATTCTAATAATCATTCTGCTAGAACCAATCGTTTGGTTTGATAGATAGTGAATAACTATACTATCCAGATATATTCTATAAAGTGAATATTTTTTTATGAGATTAGCGGATAACTATTTATTCTAGTTATCTCGCCATCAGTTGTTACGATTACTCCGGACCATGTGAAATGGGGAGTTGTATTGTTAAGGATGTTGTTTGATTTGACTCCTTTAATTAAAAATACTTTTATTGATTTTAGGGTTGCGTAAGAGGCCGTGGCGGTGATCCAGTGTGAGCTATGTATTTTCCTTGGTTATAATACCTTGTTAGGCCAATGCGTACCTTGGGTACCCCTTTGTTTAGTTGACTATGCTTCAACATACCGGTGTTGCTCCCTGGCTGATCACCGGCGGCAACACACCGTCGTTCGAAGATTCCAATCTAACATATAAAAGTATTGTTTATCATCAAAGCTTATATTAGCTCTTGATTTTGTTCAGATATTGTTGTTCAGTTTTATTCTTCGGATATATTGTTGGTGTTGTTCAAGCATAATTTATATACTGCTTGCTGAGCACTTCTTTCGCTCATACTTGTTTATTATTCTGATCTTTCAGCTAGGCCAGAGCAGGCTTGAGGTCCAGGTTTGATCATGTGTCATGTGCTTGTAAATAATTTTTGGTGTGCCTTTCCTGGTAGACTGTCTAGAGACGTTTGACTAATCTAGTAGTTTGTAATTAAATATGAATAGTCTATAAAAATAAATAGACTTATGGGTTGTAATAAGTTTTGGTTTGTGATAGTGCCTTTTTCATACTATAACCTGTGATCGATCCAGTTGCATACAAGGGGTCATATTTATTATTTTATTCCACTGTGCATGTTATAGTATTGTTTATCAGTTAGTGACTCCAAAATCTAGACTCCGGATTTGAGGGCGTCACAGGTTGGCATCAGAGATAGAGGTTATGGTCACTAAAACAAGCCAATGTGTTATCTTAAATAAGTCATAGGAAGATCACATAAGATAAGCGCGTGTTGTTTAACCCTTATCGAGTTAAGTTCAGGTGGTTAGTTTGGGCTATAGTTAAGTTGTTCTGGTTTCTTGTTTTGCATTTAGCATTAGGCCTTTGTTTCGTTGTTATGTTGTTAATGAGTTTCCGAGAGTAGTGAGAAGTGATGAAAGAGATTGGAAGGTTGTGTTGCAACCCTATCCACCATTTGTTGGTTTATTTGAGATTGTTGAGCAAGTGTGAAGGATTTTGATAATTCCTTGTTATTTTCTTTGTGTTATTATTCTTTGAGATAATAAACAAGAGTATATAATAATCATGTCACATGTCTTAATATGTTAGTAGTTTATGATAGTTTGGAAATGAGTTCATGCATGAGAGTTTTGACATGCTAAGGGATTGCTACATATATGACACCATGTTTGACGAATTATTAAATAAATTGCTTGTTTTCTTACCAGGATAATGGGTCCAAAGAAGAGTAGTAAGTCATGTGAGGGTCGTACCGAAAGTCGTACAGATCCAAAAATTATCCAGATGTTGGGACTAATGCAGCAACAGGTGTTGCATCTTACGCAGCAGCAACAGCAACATCAGCTGCACCTGGGATAACTTTTAAAAAAATTCAAGCTGTGAATCCATACGAGTTTAAGGGAACTGCTGATCCAGTGGAATCCAATTCATGGCTCAAAGAGATTGAAAAGGCTTTGACTTAGTCGGAGCAGGGATGGAGCAGAAAACCAAATTTGTCAGTTAAGAATGTTGAGGCAAAATATTGGTGAGAATCCAAACGAGCATTGGAAGGAAATGGGTTTGTGACTTGCGAGAGGTTTGTATAGCTGTTTTTCGAAAAGTATTTCTCAAGATATATGAAAAATCATATGGAGATCAAGATTTTGGGTCTGACTCAGGGTAATCTTATTGTCGCTCAGTATGAGGCCAAGTTTACTGAATTGACAAGGTTTGTTCCGGATCAAGTTGATACGGATGAAAAGAGAGAAAAATGATCTGAACAAGGGTTAAAATCTTGGATTCAAAATAGAGTGGCTATGTTTGAGTTGACTTCATATGTGGCAGTGGTTCATAAAGCAATGGTGATAGAAAGTAGAAGTGATACGTCTCAGAGAGAAAGGGACGGGAAGAAAAGGAAAATAGAAACCTCAGAAAGAGGTCAAAATCAAATTAATTTCTAGGGCTGTTTTAACAAAAGGCCAGAGTTTCGGGGTAACCGAAATGTGGGGTTCAGAAAACCACAACCAGGAAATGGAGGATAAGGCAATCATTTTCAGAATCCAAATCAGCATAGGTCCAATCGTCCACCAATGCCAGCTTGCAAGTTTTGTGGTTGAAGGCACTTTGGGATTTGTAAGGCTAATGTGTTGTGTTTTAAGTGCAATCAGAAGGGGCATTATGCTAATGGATGTCAGAACCAGACTTCAGTTTGAGAGTCGGGGACTGTGTGTTTTAAATGTGGAAAGATGGGGGATATTTCCAGGGACTTCCAGGCAACATATCCGATAGCTACTTTGGAAACACTACACCATAGATTGCTTCTTATAACATCAAAACCGTGTCTCTATAGATCATGTTTGATGTTGCTATAGGCCAAAAAAGGCTATAACAACACATTTTCTATGTTAAGTCCTGAGCAGTAACTATAGATATCTATAGCAATATCAAAACATGTCTAAGGTAACACATCTCCAGAAGTTATAATAGATCAATATATACGTTATAATAACATACTACATCAACATATAAAACTACGTTGCAGTGGTTGTTCTGATTTTTTTTAAAAATAAGCCCATATATGTGGACCCCGCTTAAATAGTTTTTAAAATTCAAATTAAATAGTTTGTTTTTACTTGTTTTTCCTTAAATTTTTACAAACATAATAATAAAAATGACGAATATTTTTATCAAAATATAAACGGAAATATTTCAAAATAATTAGACTAACTCAAATTAAATTAACAAATATAAAACTCATAAATTATTACAAAGAGATAAATTAGTGTAAATGACATCAAACTGAATATGCATGTACAGATAATATATATGGTCACTTGGAACAACTTTTCCTTTTCTATGGACTTTCTATAAATCCTCAGATATACAAGTCCTCGTAATACAAATTCATGGCCTTTGTCAACCTTTTTCGGCAGACAACTTCAGATCCTTATCCATAAAATTTTCTTCCTAGACAATACAGACATAAGAACTTGTTCTGCGCGTCCCTCAGCTTTCACATAATCCTGCGAATATAATCATGCATAACCACAAAATAACTTTTTAATAACCAAAATGATAGCTCGCTAATATGAACACAAAAATTATTTTCCGTTACAGCCCCAAAGGTTCCTAACTACATAGAGCAATAAAAAGTATGGATCGCAACCCACAAACAGTATATAACACTAAAAAACTCTTCATCATTTAAGTTACAAATATTGTCACCAATCTTGTCATGTTTAAGTAATCAAAGATTGCATAATTCAATAATATACATGATCTTGAGAAGTAAAAGAAAGAGATAATTCAGGGTCAATAATATCACATAAAAAAATTCTTAAAGAATTACATCCAAGAGATGATTTATATAACTAGACTGTTGACTAAAGTAATGCCTCTTCCTTACATATGCTACTCTAATATGTTTACTATTGCATTTTGAAGCTAATCAGAATTCATACTTCTAGATGTAGGGATGTTCTGTTTCTTTTGTAAGTTTCTAATATTAATTTACCATTAAAATCGTAACTTCTGGTCTCTTTTAATACATATACCTGAAGGCAATCACCTGCGAGCAAAATACAACCAATCGTTATGCCAGTGTTGATTGTTGTTTGAATGAATATAACAAAATAAAATATTCAGCCAGACCCTACAAGATACTCAGTTTGTATATCTTGAATATCGTATTTTGTCTAAAACAACTTCCAATAAGCAGGATACACGCTTTGTATCATATTTTGCAATATCATTCTCTTACTTAGTATAAAACATATTAAGCATTTGCAACACAAACGTTTCTGTTATACCCAAAATTTGGTATTGGATCAATGCGGGTCAAACGCGGATTAATTAAAGTCAAACTCGGCGCTATGTTGTAAAAGAGGGGGCGCACCCAGGTCTGTAGGACGCGTCCACAATGGTGGAAGTGTCTACCAAAAATGGTCCTTTGACAAAGAAGATTGAAGCACGCGCCCAGAAGTGGGGGGCGCGTCATGATTGTGTGGAATGTCATGAGAGGTGGCTTTTACAGGAAAGATACGAATTTTATGAAGGATAAGACGTGTCTAGTAATGTCGGACGCGTCCTGCCCTTGGGGAATGTATTTTCAAGAGTGAGCTTATGATAATGCATGCAAGCATGGAACGAGGAATAGAGATTATTTTCACTAACATATTTGTTGCAGGTACTCTTTGAAGAATTCCCTCCTTGAGACGGTCAAGGAGGGGGATGTCTGTGAAAAGATAGAAGGCCTCCAGAGGTATGCCTGATAATTGAAAGCCTCCTCCTGTATTCAACGGGTGTCCTCGTTGGGGACGTGGGGTTATTATTGGTGTGTGCTTTGGGAGCTCTGTTCTTGTATTCAATGGGTGTCCTTGTTGGAGAAATTTGGAGTCATCCTATACTTTGCACCCAAAAGCTTGGGATCACCTGTCATGTTATATGGTGGGTTATCCTCATTCGGGGGACGGGAACGCGTCCGGAATTTGGGGTGAACCGTGGCTATACCTGCGTCCGTAAATCAAGGGAAATAGTTGTAGTGGAGTATTATCCTTGCGTAGGGAGATACATTATCCGTGAAGTCCTACGATTACGGACGAGCCTTGGGCCTTCACGGTTGGGCCTCGTAGTTGGACATTCCTAAAGCTAGTGAAAGATGGATTCTGATCGGCTTCTACCGGGCCTATGAACAAGAAGTCTAAGCCCATTAGATTTCTTGTTCCCCAAGAACTACGTCAGGCTTGATCCCTATATAAAGGGTATGTAGGCACATTGAGAAGGGTAAGGAGTTGAGAGCTGAAAAGGAGCCACCACTTGCCCTAATCAATCTCATCCACTAATTAACATACAACCACCACACACCACTTGATTTTCCGGTGAAGAACCACCGTCATAGATCTTAATTCCGGAAAGAAATTTGTTGTTACCAGATTTCTCCGTCAACAAATTGGCGCTAGAAGGAGGGGTGCTGATTAAGATCATAGTCTTGGGAGGAAAAGATGTCTTATAATCATGATGGAAGTTCTTATGATGAAAGTGATAGCAGATATGAAGGAGAAGGCGAGGGAGGCTACACTTGCCATGAACCCTACGTGGCCAGAAACATGGTAGATCCTCCGAGAGCTCCAGATGTGGGAGGAACACCTCCAGTTCTCATCAGCAACGCTGATATCTTGGAGCAGCTCTACCGCATGGGGGATACTCTGAACAACTTTCACTCAAGGCTAAGTATGGTGGAGCGTCGCAAAACGAGGAGGGGTCATCGTTTTCCCCGTCGTGGCCACGCCATGGGGAAAGCACCCGTGGTTGAGGGAGATGCGCAGGATGCCCGTGTTCAAGCCAGCGGAGGAAACCCGCAAATCACTCCAAGGTGCTTTGAATATTATGATGATGTAGAGCCTATTGTGGAGCTTATCGATGAGGACACTGACGGAAAAGAAAGGCCTCACCTCAGTAATCAGGATGTACCACACCCATATAGGTTTGGACGTACGATGGACGAGTGTCGTCGTGCGAAAAATATTCAGAATCAAGATGATGAGAGAAGGGATCTTTCAGCTCTAAAAAAGAGGCTTGGCATAAGGTTAGAAGATGATGATTTGAGAATGTTGCTACTAGAATGGCAAAAGGAAGGAACCGGTGGAGAAGTGAGGCCCCGTGATACAACGCGTGTGCCCCATACATATCCAAGGGATGATAGAGTGCGGCACCGCGAGCACGAGCGTGCCCCTCCATGAGGAAGGTTTGGAAATTACGGTCGCGACTATCAGAGGAATGGACGAGGAAGCATGGGATACCAATATAGAAGAGCGCCATATAATGGGAGACGAGAGGGTGCGCCCTCCGTTGATGAAGCGCCTGTCATTGTTCCCGTGGTTTCTCACAGTGCTACGGGTAATGGATCCAGGACGTGTCCTCATGACCAGGACGGCATCCGAATTCAAGAAAGGATATAAAATAACAATGAAATACCGAGACATGGCCAAGATGAACCTCGGGCACCAGGGAATGTTCAAAATCAAGATGGAAATATACCACAACCGCAGCCTCAGGGCGAGGGGCGGAAAGATCAACCGGCACACCCGGGGGTAATCAAGGGAAACAACAACAAGCTGTGGAGCAACCTCAACAAATTAACGTTCAAAACATCCCTGGAGTAGGGACATTTAATGTGAACGATCTTAAGAGGCTGCTCAACCATCTTGAAGGAGGGAGGGTAACAATAACTACTCAAGCCCCATCCCCTTTCTCGATTGTTGTAAGGGAAGCGCAGCTCCCTACGGGATACAGGAACATGACCAATGACTTGTGCTTCCATGGAAACTCCGACCTCGTGGAATTCTTGGGACGTTTCAACATTGAGATGGATGTATATCAGGTACCTGACTTGGCACGATGCCGTCCTTTGGCGGTCACCTTTAGAGAAGGTGCTCAACAGTGGTTCCAAAAATTTGGTTCAGGAATTGTCACATTTTGGGAATAAATGAAAACCTTGTTTCTAACTCAGTTCCAGGCTGCGGTGAAGTATACGCCACCTGTTACCACACTAGCCAATGTGAAATAGAAGGAAGGGGAAAGCTTGACTTCATATTTCAAAAGGTTCAATGCAGAGTCTACCTTGGTGAGAGGTGCAACCGACGAGACACTGAAAATACTTCTTATAGCTGGTCTGCGCGTGGGAACGGAATTCTGGAAACATTTGCAAGGAAAAGACCCTGTATCATTGGCTGATGTACTAGCGCAGGATGAGTCCTTTAAAGCGATTGAGCAATCACTTGATGAGACAAAGAAGAATGATAATACCCACAGTTCAAATGGGCGAGCTAAGAGGATGGATAGGTCCACGAGTCCAGATTATCGGCGGAATGCTCGGAGCCCTAATAGGGTGAATGTCGTGAATATGCAGAGAGAGTGGAGTCCACCGTCAAACTATGAAAAGAGAGTGAGCAATTACACTCCGCTGGCAGCATCCATTGATCACATCTTTGAGGTAAATAAGGACATAGGAATTTTCAAGAAACCGGGCCATTTGACCTCATGGCAAAGTAAAGACAAGAAAAAATATTGTGAGTACCATGAGTCCACCGGTCACGATACCCACGAATGTCATCACTTAAAAGATGAGATCGAGGAATTGATTAAGGCTGGGTATCTGGGAGAGTGGATTTATAAAGTGAAGCGACGGAGAGGCAACGATGACAAGGGGAAAGATGAAAGGCATCCCCCACAAGCAGACACGATGAGAAGCCGGTCGAGGTTAAGTTCCAAAGAGTTGGAAGTATTCGGGCAATCTTCGGAGGACATCCATTTGTTGGTGATAGTAATCGGGCATTAGAAAGAAATGCTAGAGAAGCATGACACCTACCACTCACCAACATTCATAGCTTAAGATAGACCTCCAAAAATATTTAAAGGGAAATCTGCTGATATTACATTCAGGGAAAGAGAATCGAGATGGGTGCATCATACCTATAACGATGCGTTGGTAATAACTATGCTTATTGGGGCGATGAACGTACATCGAGTCTTCCTGAACAACGGAAGCTCCACGAACATCTTATTTACATAACACGTTCAAGAAATTGGGTGTCCAGACAGTTATATGAATTTTGAAGACGCGCACGTCTATGGTTTTATGGGGAGGCAGTAAGAGTTGTGGGTTCGGTTAGACTTCTTGTCACGCTCGGAGAAGGGGATCTGTTTGTTACCCAATGATAGACTTCAAAGTGCTAGATCAGGAGTCCGCACACAATATATTGGTGGGAAGAAGACCTTGGTTGCAAGCATTCAAGGTGATAACCTCGATACATCATTTGATGATAAAGTTTCCAACGCCTAATAGAGTGGGCAGTCTAAGAGGGTCACAATACGAATCGTGTGACTGCTATCACAAGGCTGTTAAGGAATTTCGCAGGAGAAGATATGAAGGAAAGAATCTCCCCATTGAGGATACGGCGGACATTCAGGTAAAAATGAATGGAGAAGTCCATGCCCATTATTTTGTGGAGGATCCAGAGGAAAAAGAGGACCATACAACCAAAACTCATGCTCTGATATTTTGGACTGTTTTGAGGATTCGCAGTGTGGAGAAAGTCATGGTGAATCATGAAGAAAATATTGTGCGGAAGGAAATAAATGGAGAAAAGTTGGAAGGAAGGAGTGATATTTTTCAAAGTCTGAAAAGTGACCTCAAGGTTGATGCTCCTTGAAAATAGGACGCACCCTTGGAGGATGAAAATGAACATGAGGTTGATGCTCCACAAATGAAGGACGCGCCCTCCTTGTTTGTAAAGAATAAGGCTTCTCTAACCGAGGACATGTCCTCCATAACTGTAATACATGAAACCATGCCTTATCCTGAGGTGGATGCTCCTAGCTATAAGGACGCGCCCTTAGGTACAAGGACGGAAGTAGAAGACCCCCGAGACTTTGATTTTGATATGGATCCTAGGATCCCTATGTCTCCTGAGAAAACAGGACCAGCTGAGGACATGATATCTATTCCAATTGATAAGGATGATCCAAGCAAGATTTTGAAAGTCGGATCTCGGTTAAGTCATAAAATGAGGGAGAGGCTCACCCATTTTTTGATCAAGAATCTCGACGTCTTTGCATGGAGTCATTCATACATGGTTGGGATCGACCAGGGAGTAATGTGTCATCGATTGAACATTTTCCCTAACTGCATGGGCATTCGACAAAAGCGTCTCCTGGTGAGTGGAGAAAGGGCGATAACATTAAAAAAGGAGGTGGATCGATTGTTGAAAGTTGGGTTGATTAAGGAATCCTTCTACCCCGAGTGGCTTGCGAATCTGGTGCTTATGAAAAAGCCAAATGGGAAGTGGAAGACGTATGTAGATTTCACATATCTCAATAAAGCTTTCCCGAAGGACAGCTTTCCACTCCCACGAATTAACCAGTTGGTCGACGCGACGGCGGGGCATGTCCTTTTAAGCTTTATGGATGCATACTCCGGTTACAATCAAATTCCCATGTACGACCCTGATCAGGAGAATATATCCTTCATTACTGATAGAGGACTATACTGTTACATAGGGACGCCGTTTGGATTGATCAACGCAGGCGCGACCTATCAACGGTTGGTGAACATGATGTTCAAGAATCAGATTGGAGGAACCATGGAGGTATATGTGGACCCATGTTGGTGAAATTAAAGGAGGCAAATAATCATGTCAAGCACTTGATGGAAATGTTTAACATCCTAAGAAGTTTTGCATGAAGTTGAATCCGCAAAAATGTGTGTTCGGTGTAGAGTCAGGCAAGTTTCTTGGGTTCATTGTCAACCATAGAGGAATTGAAGCTATCCCTGCAAAGATCAATCAACTGCTAGACATGAAGTCTCCCACCAGTGTGAAGCGGGTGTAAAGCTTGATTGGAAGGATCGCCGTGCTGAACCGATTTATTTCTAAGTCATCCGAAAGATGCAAGGAATTCTTTAAGGCGATTAAGGTGGTAGGAAAAAACTTTATATGGACACCAGAATGTGAGGAAGCGTTCAGGAGGATCAAGGAGCAACTGGGGAATCCTCCTATATTGTCGAAACTATTAGATGGTGAGTCTCTGATCATGTATCTTGCAGTTTCGGAGTATTCAATCAGCGCGGTGCTAGTAAGAGAAGAGGATGTGCAACATTCACCGGTGTATTATGTGAGTAAACAGTTGCACGATGTTGAAACTCGCTATACCAGTATGGAAAAACTGGTTTATGCCTTATTCCTCGCATCAAGAAAGTTACGCCCATATTTCCAAGCACATAGAATTGAAGTACATATAGTGTATCCTCTGCGGCAAGTCCTTCATAATCCAGAATCGTCGGGAAGGATGTTGAAATGGGTTGTGGAGTTGGGACAGTTTGACTTGGAATATATACCCCATGCAGCAATTAAAGGGCAGGCCTTGGATGATTTCTTGTTGGAATTTGATTCTGAGATTGATGATAAGGCTTTGGTAGTGTTATATCCCCCTCATACTGAGGAGGTCTTAGAGGAGTCTCCACATCTCTGGTGGATTTTTCATGTGGATGGAGCAGTTAACAATGGAGGAGCAGGCGCGGGCATAGTACTCGTGTCTCCGGAAGGCCATCATCTGATGAGTGCAATTCACTTCAAATTCTATGTGACAAATAATGATACGGAATATAAAACATTGATCAATGGCCTAAAGATCGCTTTGGAAATGGGATTGCGGAACCTAATTTCAAAGAGTGACTCAGAGTTGGTAGTAAACCAGGTGAATGGGGGTTTCAAGCTCGGGGACCACGAACAGAATTATACTTAAGGTGCGCACAACGCCTGATTGGAAAGTTCAAAGAGGTTAGGCTGGAATGTGTAATACAGGAAAAGAACATCAACGCGGATGCTTTGGCAAAAATGGGATCCCAACAGGAGGCTGTGTTGTTGGGATCTATACCCTTAGAAATCCAGGAGATCCCTAGTATCCCATAAATAGAGGTGATGCAAGTAGATGAGGCTCCCAAGGAAATTTGGATGACACCCATTCTTGCTTATATTCACAAGGGAGCACTTGCTGAGGATAAATTCAAGGCTCGACGACTTCGCTACCAGGCTGCACGATATATGGTGTATGATGAAGTTCTGTATAAGAGAGGTTTCAATCAATTGTTGCTCATATGTGTCGATGAAGAAGAGGGGAATTACATCTTAAGGGAGGTACATGAAGGAATTTGTAGTAATCACTCAGGGGGTAACTCGTTGGCGATGAAAGTTTTACGCCAAGGTTACTATTGGCCTACTATGAATGAGGATGCCGCGAATTTCGTTAGAGCATGCGATCGCTACCAACGCTTTGCAAATTACTCATCTATTCCAGCGATGTTCTTGACGCCTATGGTAAGACCATGGCCATTTGCCATGTGGGGAATTGATCTTATTGAAAAATTGCCCAAGGCTAAGGGAGATGTCAAGTATGCAGTGGTTACGGTTGATTACTTTATTAAGTGGGCAGAAGCTATGCCATTGCTGACTATCACCTCGAAGAAAATCAAAGACTTTGTCTACAACTCCATCGTGTGCAGGTTTGGAATTCCTTATAAGCTTGTTTCTGATAACGGAAAGCAGTTTAACAGAAGGAGTTGTGACAATTGTGCGAAGATTTGAAGATTAAGAAGGAATTCACAGCGGTCTATCATCCTCGGAGTAATGGACAATCAGAGGTTGTCAATAAAATAATAAAGCATAACCTCAAGACCAAATTGGAGGAGCGCAAAGGGAATTGGCCTGAAGAACTCCCAAAAGTGTTGTGGTCTTACAACATTACCCCAAGATCTACTACGGGAGAATCTCCGTTTATACTGTCTTACGGGTACGAAGCTATGGTTCCTGTGAAAGTTGGCTCAGGATCGCTTCGTAGAGATCGTTACACGGAAGAAGATGCAGAAGTTAACCAGAGGCTTCACTTGGACCTTTTGGAAGAAGCAAGGGAGAATTCCCAGCTAAGGCACGTGGCATATCAAAAGAGTGCTGCAAGGTACTACAACAAGAAGGTAACGAGACAGCAGCTGAAGGTGGGGGATCTGGTGCTCAGGAAGGTGATGCCAAACACAAAAAATCCCCAGCGTGGAGTATTTGGGGCTAATTGGGAAGGACCATACTAGATAAAAATAATCTTATGAAAGGGGACCTATCACCTTGAAGACTTGGAAGGAAAGTTGGTTCCGCGAGCATGGAACGCGGAGCATCTCCGGAAGTATTATCAGTAAGGCGCGACTTTGGCCCCTTACATATCATGTTTACATTTTCATTTATATACTTAGGGCTCTGCCCAAATTATAGACTAAAAGCAATAAAATTCCTCCTAGCCTAGGGGGTGGTGCATGTACTACTTACCTTAGAACTAGTTGAAGGATCGTATTTTTGAATAAATTCCCCACATAGCATAGTAGTCGTGGGACTGGTGCACTTTTGACACCAGAGCGCATTATTAATAAAGACTTTAAAAAATTGACAATGGTTGTTTTCTTGTATGGCTGCATGGTTATATGACGCGTCCTCATAAAAAGACGTGTCCTGAGAAGTAGTTATTTATTTACAACGGCAGAAACACGACTTGTAAAGGGGAAACTAAAGGAAACTCAGGTGAAACTGAAACTAGGACGCGTCTTGGGCCAAGGACGCGCCCAACCTATGACTTACCAAATGAAATTTTATAATATAAGGTAAACATATACATAATCTTGGTTGGTGCTCCTTTTAGTAGGACGCGCCCTCTTTGTTTAAACCTTAAATTTAAGCATTACATGAAATAACTGAAAATGAGGACACGTCCTGGTTTAGGACGCGTCCATGTTAATGTCAATCATTATATTACTTCGGGTTATTTCGAAATACTTGTCTATAAAAATTAAAGGTTGACGCATCCATGCATTAGGACGCGCCGATATATTGTGCGTTGCATAGCGGGAATAGAAAAGTACATAGAAACACGCTATCATATCAAGGAAAAAACTTAAAGTGTTAAATGCATCGTCCATGAAGTTTGATATAGTCAAAATACAAATACAACTTGCAAGGCTTAAAGGGGCCTGCACCCTTGGGATAGTTCATAAAAAGTTCATAATAAACATAATACGCGTCCTAAGCAGGAGGCGTGTCCTGAGGTTTGTCTTGGTCTTTTGGAGAAGAAGGTGGAGGCTGGGCTTGAAGTGGAGAAGGCGCAGGGGATGCGTCATCCTCTTCCAGGCCTAGGATGAACCTTTTGTTCTTGATTGAGTCTGCAGCCCTGATTCTGAAATCATTTACCCACTTCTAGGTATAAACTTGGAGAAGGTGTATTCTGGGTCATTTGCTATGAACCCAGAACACCACTCTTCAAAACCAGCTGCAAACCCATTTTGATATACCAATTTATTCTCTTCTTTCCAGCCGTGCAGTATGTCATCATTCAGAGTATCAAGATCCAGTTGCATGGTGGAATTTAGAGTAACTACGCTCTCCATAGCCTTCTCTACAGAGGTGACATTGCCTTCAAGTAAGACGCACGGCTGGAAAGTAATGCTTTTTTCCAGGGATTTGATTTTATATTCAGCTTGACTCTTTGCAGTGTCAGTGACGGTAAGACGCACCCTGAGTCTGGCAGCCATATTGACATTCTGCCTTACGTGCATATGAAGCTCAGTTGTTGCTCTCACTATGGCTTGCTCAGTCTGCTCTTCTGTTCTAAAAGTCCAACCCCTCACCTCTTCCTCAGTAAAAGTGCCAGATGAAGATGCGCCCAAATATCTAAGGACAAAAGATTGATCATCAGGCACTATCTTCTAACGCTTTGAGGGTGCGTCCTTCTTATCAGAGATGTTCACCACAGTGGTGTCAATGCTCTTTGGTGGGGGAGAAGGAGCAACAACAGGTGAAGGACCTTTGGGTTTTGGATCAGGTTTCACAGAAGTGTGCTTGGTCCTGGCTTTCAGCTTTCTGGTGGCCCCGATAGCAAACCCTTTGGGAAGAGAAGTCATATATGTGACAAAATATGGAAAGTATGAGAAATGGACGCGCCAAGATATGAGAACACGCCCTATGTGATATGACATAGTAATGTTAAAATGACAAGTGCACAAAATGATTTTGTATACATTGAAAAGAATTATGAAGATTGGACGCGTCCCGTGTGATATGACGCGTTCTATGTGATATGACGTATCCTGTGTGAACTATGCAATGTAACAGCCTTATGCAAACATCAAAATCACATAAAGGATACGAAGACGCGTCTTGACATCAAGACACGTCAAGAGCAAAATATATAGATTGTAAACACATGTATATATGCCAGGTAAAGTGGAAGCTATGCATATGAAGATGCATATATGACGCGTCTTAAGTCCGTGACGCGTCCTATATATGATAGTTCTTACCTTGTTCCAAGTCTACTTGTCTACTGATGTCCATTTGGACTAGTTCTGTGGCATTGAGCCCTCTAGCCTTCTTAGAAGCTGTGAGGATGGGTTTTTCATTATAAAAATCATGGTATTTATAAATGGAACCAACCCTTGCGGACAAAGCCCCAATCTTTTTAAGATTGGCTTCTATGATCATCTCCTTGAGATTGAAATACTTCTCAACGTATTTCAGCACCTTCTCTGCTCTCTTTTTTCTCTTTCCCGTCAGCTCTTTTTGAGTCCTTTTGTCTAAAGGAGAAACGAGGATGTCAAAATCAGAAAATGGAGAAGGAAATTAAGAAGCAAGACGCGTCCTATAATGAGGACGTTGGTGTTTCTTACTTGGCTCTAGGTTGAAACGCATACGGGCCATTTTCACGTCATAAATATAGAAGAAAGGTTCTTTCTAGTCTCGCTCGTGGCTGATTTTACCTTCATTAAACCCTTTATTGTTCAACCATTTGTTGACAACCAAGAAGTGGTGGCTTGGGATAGACTTCTTGATGCTGAAGAAATAGCTGAACTCTTTCATGGAGGGTGCCCCCAACTCCAAATTATGGTACATGATGTATAAGGCCCATGCTAGTTTCTAGGAGTTTGGGGACAGCTGGATTGGAGCAATTATACCATTTCAAGATCTTCTTAATGTTAGGATGTAGGGGCACGCCCACACCTAAAAAATGAGTTTTGGAGTGAGAACCATCCTAGGGATCCTCAGATTCTCCATGTTAAAGATGTGGGGCCTCATCATTCTAAGAGGACGCGCCCAGATGTCGTCCATGTCATAAGCTAGTTCGTTTTCTCTCTTTCTCCAGACATTCTTCTCGGTCTCAGGGAGGTTTTCAAGCTCCTTCCAGTCGAAATCAAGCTCTATATCGTTTACCTCCCAATGATCCAAATGGAGAAATAAACTGTTGAGGGGAGATGGGGTATTTTTCAGGTCGAGGAACTCTTTTCTCAAACTCACCCTCACTATGAGGAGAGGGAGCATCCTAAAAAGGAGACGCGTACCCAGCAGGAGATGCTGTTTGAGCGGATGGGGACGCATCTGTTGGATTTTTAACGCAGCGGGGGCATGGCAAAACTCTTTTATACATACAAAATCCAAATAAAAGCATATAAATCGTGAATAAAAATTCGAGGGATCGAATCTAACCTTTAAAAATAATTCGGAGACAACGATCAGAGATCCTTATCAGTTGCTCCTCAAGTGTGAAGCACTCCACCGGTATCCACCAAGAAAACGATGTTAAGGAGGAGGAAGGAGGTGGAGAGAATTGGGTTTTCCAAACTTTTTGGGTTTTCGGGTTCGATGTTGGTTAGAATAAAATTAGGGTCTATAATAGTGTATTTATAGGCAAAATTTTCAGCTGAAATTTTCCCATAAATATTATTATTATTATCCCATTTATTATTCTCATTAATAATTAAAACACCTTTTAATCATTAATCCTTTTTCTAAACACTTTAGAAATAATTCTCTCTCTTGATTTAATTTCCAAAAATTAAATCCTTTAATTAATAATATTAAGAATTTTTCTTAATTAATTTATAATCAATTAAATCTCATTTAATCAATTATTAAATTTTCCAATTAATTATTTATTTCATAAATAAATAATTATTAGCCATTATTAATTAATTCCTCCACCATTAAATCATTCTCTTTTTATGGTGTGACCCTGTAGGTTCAATATTAAGCCGGTAGTAGAAATAAATAATAAAAAAACTATTTTATCATTATTTATATAAATTCTCTAATTTATTAAATATGATTAATTAATTAATCACATTTATTCTACATCGTGAGTGATGCTTCTCAACATATCGCGACTATCCGGATAATATGAATTCACTGCTTAGAATACAAAGAACCTGTCAGTGAATAGTTACCGTACAATAAACTCCTTCTACCCTACAATGTCCCGATTAAATACAAGGCATGGATCTCGTGTCAAGCCTATCTAATTCAATCACTTGCTTACCATTTACTATGCGTAGTTCTAAGCAAATTAGAAACTCCTTTCTAATTTCATTCACTCTGGCCAGAGATTCCCGAACTAGCATAAGTGGATCAGCCTTGAACATTCGCTTCCTTCACTGGAAGGGGTAGATCCTTTATTGATCATACACTATCTTCGTGTACAAATTCCTATACCCAGAAGAGCCCTAATTATTGTCCCTGGAGACTAAGAACTAAACCAAAGCATAGTTCAGTGTACACAAGATGACTATGATGACCTCAAGTCTAAGGATACTTGTACAACTATCACTATGTGAACAACTGCTGACACGTGAGTGAACTCCATCAGTTGTTCAGCTGTGCGAGTCATGTTCAGTGAACTTATTCCATAATAAGCACCTACATACTAGCTATAGTGTCACCACACAAATGTCTATGAGAACAGACATCCTTCATAATGAAGCAAGCATAGTATGTACCGATCTTTGCGGATTATTAATTACCAGTTAGTAATCCTATGACCAGGAACTATTTAAGTTTAGAGTTATCATCTTTTTAGGTCTCACTATTATGATCTCATCATAATCCATAAAAAGCTTTACTCTAAACTATGATATATCTTATTTAAACACTTAAATAGATAAAGCCCGTAATAAAAACAAAACAAGTCTTTATTAATATCAATGAAATCAAAACAGATTACATAAAAGTTATTCCTAAATCCTAATTCCTGATTGGACTTAGGACATATTCCTTTCAATCTCCCACTTGTACTAAAGCCAATCACTCTGGTATCTAATACTCATCTCATCTTTATGATGATCAAAGTGACTTTCAAAAAGTAGCTTTATGAGTGGGTCTGCTATATTGTTATGTATGTCAACTCTATTTTAATACAATATAAGAAATGTTACCGCGCTCCCACTAACCCTTTTGTAGACGCATGGTTCATCTACGTTTTTGATAAAATCAAACTCTTTGATTGTCTCATCAAAACGAATGTTCCATCTACGAGAAGCTTGCTTTAAACCACATATGGTTCGCAGTAGCTTACACACTAGGTTTTCATTTCCCTTGGAAAGAAAACAATCTGGCTATATGCCAGAACACATAGTCGTAGTAAGCAGCAATCGCAAGCAAAATCCGAACTGATTTTAACAGGGCTACAGGTAAAAGACTTCATCAAAGTCAATCCATTGCCTTTGTTTGAATTCTTTTGCCACAAGCCTGGCCTTATAGGTCTCCACCTGGCCATCTTCTATAATCTATCTTTTGTATACCATATACATAGATTCCATTCTGGATTTCATGGTACTATGCCATTTCTCTGAGTCAACACTACTCATAGCCTCATTATAGGTCACAGGGTCGTCATCATCAAATGATTGACAACTCATTGTCATTCTCAATGACAAGGCCATATTACCTCTCAGGTTGGCGAGACACTCTCCCTGACCTACGAATGGGCTGTTCCACAAAAGGTTGTTCAGTCAGAACAGGTGTTTCCACTTGATCCGTAGTAGTTTGTGCTTCTTGAACTTCATCAAGTTCAATTTTGCTCCCACTGTTTCCTTCAAGGATAAACTCCTTTTCCAAGAAGGTAGCATGTCTGGAGACAAACACCCGATGATCGGTGCAAAAGTAATACCCTAAAGTCTCTTTAGGATATCCCACAAAACTACATTTTACGGATCGATATTCCAGCTTATCTGGGTCAATTTACTTGACATAAGCTGGACATCCCCAAATCTTAACGTGTTTAAGACTCGGTTTCCTTTCTTTCCATATCTCATACGAAGTTTGAGGAACAGATTTTGGAAGGCACCTTATTCAGTAAATATGCTGAGGTTTCCAATGCATAACCCCATAGGAATACTGGAAGATTTGCATAGCTCATCATGGACCGAACTATGTCTAACAAAGTTCGATTTCTCCTTTCAGATACTAATCTGGAGGAGTCCACTGGGAGACTATACCATTTACTTTGAGATAATCTAGAAACACTCCATTAAAGTATTCACCACCTCGATCTGATCGAAGAGTTATAATACTATGTTTGGTTGTTTCTCCACTTCATACTTATATTCTTTGAACTTTTCAAAGGCCTCAGACTTGTGTTTCATCAAACACATATCCGAATCTAGATCTATCATCTATGAAAGTAATGAAGTATGAAAATCCACCCATGGCTTGCGTAGACATTGGTCCACATACATCTGTGTGTACCATTCCTAGCAAATCTGCAGCCCTCTCTCCATGTCCACTAAATGGAGACTGCAGTGCCACTATGAAGTGAGATTTTCATCATCCCTTTTCTTTTATTAGTTTGTTCAATCTGAAGTAAATTATGTCACATACATACAGACCATTATTTAAAGCACCACATCCATAAAGAATATTATCTCTAAGAATAGAACATTCATTATTCTCAATAATAAATGAAAATCCAGCCAAGTCTAATATGGGAATAATATTCCTCACAATCGAGGGAACAAAATAACAATTATTTAAAACAATAGTCTTGCCCATAGGCATATGTAAATGAAATGATTCTACATCTTCAGCAGCAACTCTTGCTCCATTTCCCATCAGTAGAATCACCTCCTCTTCCACAAGAGTCCTACTTCTCCTTGGTCCCTACAACAAATTGCAGATTTGAGAACCACAGGCGGTATCTAATACCCAAGTAGAAATTTGATTTAATGACATATTCACTTCTATCATGAACATACCTGAATCAGAAGCGGTAGTCTCACTACCCTTCTTCTTCTTCAATTCTGCAAGGTAAACCTTGCAGTTCCTCTTCCAGTGCCCCACCTTGTTACAGTGAAAGCAAACAACTTTGCTCTTGGGGTCTTCAGCTTTTGGTGGAACCGGCGTTTTCTCACCTACTTTCTTCTTCTTGGAAGGGTTCCTCTTCCTTTTCTTAGGATTGGAACCTTCACCAATTAGAAGAACAGAACTCTTCTCAGGGGAAAATTCGATTCCGCAGTCTTCAACATGTTGTGGAGTTCAGGCAGGCTGACATCCAACTTATTCATGTGAAAGTTCACAACAAACTGCGAGAACGAACTCGGAAGCGATTGCAAGACCAGGTCTTGGCTCAGCTCCCCATCCATGACAAAACCAAGTTGTCCAAGACGTTCAATCAAATTGATCATCTTAAGTACATGGTCATTCACAGATGATCCCTCAGACATCCTACAACCGAACAGCTCCTTCGATATCTCATATCGAGCTGTCCTCCCCGCCACATCATACAACTCTTGTAGATGCATGAGGATAGTGTGAGCATCCATATGCTCATGTTGCTTCTGTAGCTCAATGTTCATGGAAGCTAGCATGATGCATTGAACAACATTTGCATCATCTATCCACTAACGATACACAACATGTTCATCATTATGTGCATCACTAGCAGGTTCAGTAGGCTTAGGTGAGTCAATCACGTATTCCAGCTTCTCAATCCTGAGAACAATTCTCAAGTTTCGAAGCCAGTCAGCATAATTAGGACCAGTCAATTTGTGAGCATCTAGTATGCTCCTGAGTGATAGTGCAGAAGACATAACATACAAAGTAAATCTGTAAATGATAAACACATAACAACACTTAGCAAATATTCGATTTCATTTCAAATCACTATATGAATCGGGTCTTTATTCATAAGTGGCTCCCACTAGTTTTCCTAATTTATTCAACCCCCTACATGAAAAATTAAGCATTCATAATGCTAGTGGGAATAGGGATCCTACATTCCATTACACAACCCCGGCTGTGGCACGAAACGCCATGTAATGTTCAATAGGCAGACAACTCTTGTCAATTACATCTTATGCTATTCCCTAATCAAACTTTAGCCTCTTGAATAATTGAGTCACGGCTGTGGCACGACAAACTCAATATTCTAAGTCAAGTCTAACCCAACATTCCGTACAATTGAATCAGTCCCCAAAGGCCCACAGGCCCACGGCTGTGACACGTAACGACCTTTAGATTCTTATTCAATGTACACATCTCTATGTAATAGACAAGTATTTCTTATTTCGAAATCAAAGCCCTCGGCTGTGGCACGAAACGACAATGATTCAAAAATAAGAACTATTTTCTACCATGTTGGAAGGCTATGACCGACACAAGCCCGTTGTATCATTGGCCAATTACTACTTGATATTATTTAATTTTAGAGGGATTATATTACGTTACAATCATAATCATATTATAAAGAAATTCTTCCTTTTAAATTAAATATTTCAAATCAATAATCAATAATCAGATGATTCCCAGATCGGGTGGAGCATTATCAAGAGGCGTCACTTAATAACTCTTTCTTACAGATAGAAATCTGTTGTTGACAGAATCATCCTTTCTCTCATATCGAAAATTCATATTCAATTACGTGTTTCATAAACACAAGAATCTCATGATTGTATTCATAATATTATTATTAAGGTTATGAAACAATTTCACTATACTGGGTTGTCTAACAAACGCCCTATGTTTATTTAAGTTCACATAAATCTATCATCGCATGATAAACTAAGCATATATCACATATATCAACATGAATAAACATCAAGGTAGGCATGTTACATTATCTATCACATTAGTCTAAGCATTATACATCTCTATGTATCACATGAAGCATTTAAAATCAATTCAAACGATCAAAAACAGCTTTAAAACACTTCATGGAATATAAATAGTTCAAACTTTTATATAAACTAAAATTGATCACTCCATTAGATCCGTCTCGAAAAAACGAATCCAACGGTATATTGCACGCCTAAAACGGAGTTACGAAACTCCCAGAAAATCAATTTTAAAATCAACAGAAGGGCTGTAACGCATTACAGGAACGCGTTACATGGCCTGTAACGCATTCCGGTGATGCGTTACACCCCTTTACAGCCATTAAAGGGTGTAACGCATTCCGTGAATGCGCCACAGGTGTGTAACGCATTCCCGGAATGCGTTACACCCCTATATTTTTTTTTATTCAGAAGCCGCCTGTTTCCTCGGTTTGCGTGCATGTCAGACCACCTGATCTTGTCTGTCTTCCGTGCAGCAGAGTTTGTACAGCAAGTAGATGACAAATATATACATACATACAATACATATATATATATAATTATTTATATATCTTTATTTAATTAAGAATTTAATTGAAACAACTTCAAAAATTCATAATAAAAAATCTATACATCATAAAATTATGAAAAAAATACCCAGACGATCTACAACACTTGTAGAACCCAGATCAACATTCAAAATTATTCTGAGAAATGATTTCTCATCAGACAAAATTAATCCATGATATAACTTGTAAAAATCATAATTAATTCATACAAGCACATAAAATTCTGAAATTACCACATATCTATATGCATACAACCTATGCTCTGATACCAATGTTGGATTTTTAACGCAGCGGGGGCATGGCAAAACTCTTTTACACATACAAAATCCAAATAAAAGCATATAAATCGTGAATAAAAATTCGAGGGATCGAATCTAACCTTTAAAAATAATTCGGAGACAACGATCAGAGATCCTTAGCAGTTGCTCCTCAAGTGTGAAGCACTCCTCCGGTATCCACCAAGAAAACGATGTTAAGGAGGAGGAAGGAGGTGGAGAGAATTGGGTTTTCCAAACTTTTTGGGTTTTCGGGTTCGATGTTGGTTAGAATAAAATTAGGGTATATAGTAGTGTATTTATAGGCAAAATTTTCAGCTGAAATTTTCCCATAAATATTATTATTATTATCCCATTTATTATTCTCATTAATAATTAAAACACCTTTTAATCATTAATCCTTTTTCTAAACACTTTAGAAATAATTCTCTCTCTTGATTTAATTTCCAAAAATTAAATCCTTTAATTAATAATATTAAGAACTTTTCTTAATTAATTTATAATCAATTAAATCTCATTTAATCAATTATTAAATTTGCCAATTAATTATTTATTTCATAAATAAATAATTATTAGCCATTATTAATTAATTCCTCCACCATTAAATCATTCTCTTTTTATGGTGTGACCCTGTAGGTTCAATATTAAGCCGGTAGTAGAAATAAATAATAAAAAAACTATTTTATCATTATTTATATAAATTCTCTAATTTATTAAATATGATTAATTAATTAATCACATTTATTCTACATCGTGAGTGATGCTTCTCAACATATCGCGACTATCCGGATAATATGAATTCACTGCTTAGAATACAAAGAACCTGTCAGTGAATAGTTACCATACAATAAACTCCTTCTACCCTACAATGTCCCGATTAAATACAAGGCACGGATCTCGTGTCAAGCCTATCTAATTCAATCACTTGCTTACCATTTACTATGCGTAGTTCTATGCAAATTAGAAACTCCTTTCTAATTTCATTCACTCTGGCCAGAGATTCCCGAACTAGCATAAGTGGATCAGCCTTGAACATTCGCTTCCTTCACTGGAAGGGGTAGATCCTTTATTGATCATACACTATCTTCGTGTACAAATTCCTATACCCAGAAGAGCCCTAATAATTGTCCCTGGAGACTAAGAACTAAACCAAAGCATAGTTCAGTGTACACAAGATGACTATGATGACCTCAAATCTAAGGATACTTGTACAACTATCACTATGTGAACAACTGCTGACACGTGAGTGAACTCCATCAGTTGTTCAGCTGTGCGAGTCATGTTCAGTGAACTTATTCCATAATAAGCACCTACATACTAGCTATAGTGTCACCACACAAATGTCTATGAGAATAGACATCCTTCGTAATGAAGCAAGCATAGTATGTACCGATCTTTGCGGATTATTAATTATCAGTTAGTAATCCTATGACCAGGAACTATTTAAGTTTAGAGTTATCATCTTTTTAGGTCTCACTATTATGATCTCATCATAATCCATAAAAAGCTTTACTCTAAACTATGGTATATCTTATTTAAACACTTAAATAGATAAAGCCCGTAATAAAAACAAAACAAGTCTTTATTAATATCAATGAAATCAAAACATATTACATAAAAGTTATTCCTAAATCCTAATTCCTGATTGGACTTAGGACATATATCTTTCAGCGTCCTCATCAAAGATGGATTTGTCTTGTTGAGGTTTACTAGATGATGGAATGATTTCATCATCAGTCCAATCTTCGATTGCTAAGCTGCGTGCAGCCTGGGAAGTCCTCTTGTGTTTCTTCTTTCCAATCCTTGTGCTTAAGGTGATGTTGTCCATAGAGCCAGAACTTGAATTTGACATGAATGTAGCTTTTGATTGGAGAGATTCAAAAACACGGGCTTCTGCTTCAAGGAAAGAGCTCATCCTATGAAGCTTAGGGAGCTCAGGCGTGAAAGAAATGGAAGGTGAGGAATAGATACCAAGGTGTTGGTTGAGGACCTTGAATGGGTGGAATGGAGAAGATGAAGACGCGTCCTCCAGCTGAAACAAGAAGGGAAAAGATTTTGAGGACGCGTCCATGATTTAAAGAAAAGAATAAAATAGTAAAAGAAAGAATGAAGAAAGCGGAATGACGGAATTCTGTATGAAGACGTGTCATGGATGCAAGACGCATCCTGGTATAGTTGCGTGTCCTTCCTTAATCTATGATAACTACTATATGCAATAGACAAACACTAGGGCGCGCCCTACATGATAGACGCGTCCTAAACTATCAAAAATATATGGGAATTTCAATCGATTGTGACCGTTTTGGGGAAAATTCAGTAAAACCCTAGAAACATACAATCAGGAATTAAAGAAGGAAAATATATTACTTTAATCGATACATACATATACATGCACTGTTATAACGAAGAACAGTTGTAAAAATGTGGAAGATACGAACAGTTTTTTACTTATTATAGATGATTTGCTCGGTGAAATTAAGAAATTTTGAAAAATCTATATACCTTGTGAGTTGGGGGTTTGATTGAGCTAAAGAAATCAGAGAATGGGCGGAGGAACGACCAGATTTTTGAACTTAAAACCTCTGTTTGAACGGCGGAGATGGCGATTGTTGAGATAGAGGAAAAATGATGATATGATTTTATTTTTGGGTATTTATAGGGGAGAGGGTATGCTGACGTGTGTAACAGCTGTAACGCAATGGCTATAGAGTGAATGGAAAGACGCATCCTCATTCAAAGACGCGTCCTAGGTTTATAAACCAAATTTTGTTCCATGGTTTTAAGGATAAAAATTCCAATTTTGTTTTCAACTGCAAATGGAATTTGGGGGTAGTTGTTATACCCAAAATTTGGTATTGGATTAATGCGGGCCAAACGTTGATTAATTAAAGTCAAACTCGGTGTTGCGTTGTAAAAGAGGGGACGCCCCCAGGTCTATAGGGCGTGTCCACAATGGTGGAAGTGTCTACCAAAAATGGCCCTCTGGAAAAGAAGATTGAAGCGCGCGCCCAGAAGTGGAGGGCGCGTCCTGATTGTGTGGAATATCATGAGAGGTGGCTGTTACAGGAAAGATATAAATTTTGTGAAGGATAAGACGCGTCTAGTAATGTAGGACGCGTCCTGCCCTTGGGGAATGTATTTTCAGGAGTGAGCTTAGGATAATGCATGCATTCATGGAACGAGGAATGGAGATTATTTTTGCTAACATATTTATTGCAGGTACTTTTTGAAGAATTTCCTCCTTTAGACGGTCAAGGAGGGGGATGTCCGTGAAAAGTTAGAAGGCCTTCAGGGGTATGCCTGATGATTGAAATCCTCCTCTTGTATTCAACAGGTGTCCTCGTTGGGGATGTGGGGTTATTATTCGTGTGTGCTTTGGGAGCTCTGTTCTTATATTCAATGGGTGTCCTCGTTGGAGAACTTTGGAGTCATCCTGCACTTTGCACCCAAAAGCTTGGGATCACCTGTCCTGTTATCTGGTGGGTTATCCTCATTCGGGGGACAAGAACGCGTCCGGCATTTGGGGTGAATGGTGGCTATACCTACGTCCGTAAATCAAGGTAAATAGTTGTAGCGGAGTGTTATCCTTGCGCAGGGAGATGCATTATCCGTAAAGTCCTACGATTACGGACGACCCTTGGGCCTTCGCGGTTGGGCCTCATAGTTGGACATTCCTAAAGCTAACAGAAGATGGATTCTGGATCGGCTTCTACCGGGCCTAGGAACAAGAAGTCTAAGCCCATTAAATTTCTTGTTCCCCAAGAACTACGTCAGGCTTGATCCTTATATAAAGGGTACGTAGGCACATTGAGAGGGGTAAGAAGTTGAGAGATGAAAAGGAGTCACCACTTGCCCTAATCAATCTCAACCACTAATTAATATACAACCACCACACACCGCTTGATTTTTCGGCTAAGAACCACCGTTATAGATCTTAATTCCGGCGAGAAATCTCAAATTTTGGTTTTACCAGATTCCTCCGTCTACAGTTTCCATCACTAATAGTAAGCAAACATACATTCAGATAATTCACAGTGACACAATGCTCTATAATTGCAAGATGCATCTGGTAATAATACCATCTTTTGATGTGGGGACATGTTTTTAGATGGCAATTGCTCGTAATCAATTTCTGTTTTAGTTCCGATTTATACCTTTAAGCTCCAGAATTATCTAACACCTGTTCCCGATTCCACCGTAAAAAATACAATCAGCTCTCTATATAGATCACCAAAAACTACAGAAACTAACTGAAGATCGAACAAAAAACACTTACAACACATATCAAAAGCCAAAAAGAAAACACATAAGTGAAGGAAGTATAATTACGCTCTTTCAATCAAAATAAATCTACATAATGACACACAAAATTTGATACCTGATCAAAATTAGCTTATACCTCAAAAAATAGACAACAAAAATCATAAACACAGACCTGCGGTAATAAAAATAAGCTTAATTATAGCATATCATTCATACATTATACAAGCTAAATTAACTTAAAACTACATAAGAGTTAACACAATTACATCTAAACTCATGTTACTTGATTACCTAAAGAACTAGAGATTCGCGTAGTCAAACTCATCGATTTTGATGTGAAAAATAAACCACAAGTCGGGACTAAAACACTGCACATAAATTAAATTATTAGTAAGTCAAGTCTGCAGTTACAAATTATGGATTATCCGTAAAAAAACAAAATTGACATTATAAGTTTGTTTCCAAATTGAAACGGACTAGACAAACTGTGTGTCTGTGTGTGTTTGAGAGAGAGGGGGGTGCAGTAACATAGAGGTTTATGTACGTCGTGAAAGAGAGATAGAGAGAGAAGGGGATAGGACCCCAAAATTACTAAACTATACCAACAAAAAACATAAAATTACTCAATACATAAGATCAATAGCACCCAAATACAAACTTACTCATTAAATAAATATAATTTACTCAAATATGAAAACACGCTTACAAATATATAGCTTAAAGAGAAGCCATAAAAAAGATTATACAATAAAACTGAACCAATTATTTTAGAACCCTAATTGAATTTCAAACCTTAATTTCTCGAATGTGTTACTCGAATCCTTTGATCGAAACCTAATTGCTTTTCAATGTGGCTCGAAATTTTTGTTGGAACCGAACCCTTTGCTCCTCCAGAGAGATAGAGAGTGTGACCGATAGTCAAATATTTTTGCCTCATTAACTCCCCCCCCCCTTCTTGTCTAAAATTTCACTTCCTGCCCGCTCTATCTCACTGGTAGCCGCCCAACCCCAATATTAGTTATTTAATCTGAGTTTCACTTGTTCAGCCCAATATTAGACTTTGAGCTTTATTTGTTATTTTCTTTTTTTAATTTTTTAATTTTTTAATTTTTTTAAAATTGTTGACACTATATTTAGTATAATTAATTATCATTTTAATTAATTTATAAAAATTCAAATATATTATATGATATTAATTTCAAATATATATATAAATATATATTAGTGATTTTAATCAAAATTTATCAGTTTTCCTAAACTAATTATTAAATTCCTTTTATTTAATTTGAAATCCAGATAAATTATTTTATTATTTAAAAATTAAAAAAAACATTTATTTGTTATGCTTTTACTTTGGAAAAAAATTCATAAATTATTTTATCAAATAAATTAGTTTTAAAGATTTTTTATAATTTTTGGATAAAATTAAAATTTTCTTCATTCATAATCTATGGCAACACAGTCTGTTGTGTTGGTGTGAGTAACACTTTAGGGAGCTATAACAACATACTCATATGGATTTGGTAACCTCATGTTGTGATAGGATGAAAATTTCATACCAATAGTAACATTCGCTAAGGTAACACCCATGCTGAAATGTAACGATAGGTCATCTATGGTGTAGTGTAAGAAATTGAAGGACCACCAGCCAAAAGCCAGGACGTTCGATATGACTGTGAAGGATGTTGTTCAGAGTTCCGATGTGATTGCAGGTACGCTTCCAGTCAACTCCATAGATGCTAAAGTTTTAATTGATTCTGGAGCTACAAGGTCATTTATTTCTAAAGATTTTGTCGATAAATTATATTGTGAAGTTGAATTGTTAGAACAAGTGTTAATGATAGAATTAGCTAATAAAAACCAAGTTTTCGTTGACCGAGTGTGTCCAAGGTGTGATATTGAGATAGCAGGACATCATTTTTATGTCAACTTGATACCTTTTAAGTTGGGAGAATTTGATATTATATTAGGAATGGATTGGTTGTCAGGAAAATAACGATCATATTGATTTTAAGAATAGAAAAATGAGACTTCACACATTGGATAATAAGAAAAGGGTGATATTTCGAGGGAATAAGCATAAAAAGGAGTTTCTAACGATAGCTCAAGCGAAGATGTTATTGCGTCAGAATTGTGAGGCGTATTTGGCTAATGTGATAGACACGGGCAAAGAAGTTCCGACACTCAAAGCAATTCCAATTGTCAACGAATTTACAAATGTCTTTACAGACGATCTTCCAGGGTTACCTCCCGATCGAGAGATTGAGTTTGTGATTGATTTAGTACCCGGGACAGAACCAGTATCTAAAGCTCCGTAGAGTATGGCACCAGTGGAGATGAAAGAGTTGGCAACTCGGTTGCAAGATCTTTTGGAGAAAGGAGTTATAAGACCAAGTGTATCCCCGTGGGGTGCACCAATTTTGTTTGTCAAAAAGAAAGATGGAAGTATGCGGCTGTATATTGATTATCGAGAATTGAATAAGCTGACCATTACGAACAAGTGTATGTTACCAAGGATTGATGATTTATTTGACCAACTGAAAGGCGTTGTACGGTTTTCTAAGATTGACTTAAGATCTGGATATCATCAACTAAAGATTAAGCTAAAATACATTCTGAAGACCGCATTCAGAACCACATATGGACATTATGAGTTTTTGGTAATTACATTTGGATTAACAAACGCAATAGCAGCTTTTATGGATCTGATGAATCAAGTGTTCAAGAAGTATTTGGATAAATTCGTGATTGTGTTGATTGATGACATTCTGATCTACTCAAAGATAGAAGAATAACATGCAAAGCATTTAAGAATAGTTCTGGAGATACAGCAACAGAAGAAATTGTACGCAAAAATTTTCAAAGTGTGAATTTTGGTAAAAGAAGTACGATTTCTTGGGCACGTGATTAATAATGAAGGAGTGGAATTTTGGTTAAAATAAGTACTATTTCTTGGGCACGATTTCTTGTGTCGAAAGGTCGTTTGTTTTACGAGTCGTTCTGAGTCGGTTATCGGTCGATAAATCATATTTTTTGACCCGATTACCGAGTCCTGTCTTTTGACGATTTGGCTTATGTGTTACATGAATTATGTGTTTACGTGTTATATGAATAACATGATTATGTGCTATGTGATACGCATGATATCTGTTTACAGCTTTAAATGCCATGATTAGATGTAAATGATCGAGTAGACGTCAAGACGTATAATTACGTCGGTTGAGTTTTGTTTTGTTAATTGAAATAGTACTTTTGTTTATAGAATCTAGTAGCAAGGAGCGCAGTCAGGTGTTAGACTGAGTTGGTAGCCAGCAGTTATAAGCTGAGGTTATAGTGAGGAGTTTTTGTGTATACCAGGCAAGTATCCCTACACTATTCTAATTTCAGAATAGTTTAACCTTTTATATATTAGATTGTTTAATTATAATCATGCAAGTATTCCTTATCTATTCTAATTCTAGAATAGTTTAATATATTATATATTCAAAATATTAGAATTGATTATAAATATTCTCGTGATGCGGTACATACAAACAGTCAATGACTTATTGAAATCCTTTTATTATAGTAATCATTCGACTATAACAAATCTTTTGGTTTGATAGATAGTGAATAACTGTACTATCCAGATATAATCTATATAGTGGAATTTTGTTATGATATTAGTGAATAACTATTTATTTTAGTTATCTCGCATCAGTTGTTGCGATTACTCTGGACCATGTGAAATAGGGAGTTGTATTGTTAAGGATATCGTTTGATTCGACTACTTTAATTAATTTTTTTTATTGATTGGATAGTTGCGTAAGAGGTTGTGGCGGCGGTCAAATGTGAGCTATGTATTATACTTGGTTATAATACCTTGTTAGGCCAATGTGTGTCTTGGGTGCCCCTTTATTTTGTTGGCTATGCTTCGGCATACAGGGGTTACTCTGCGGCTGATCACTGGCGGCAACACACCGTCGTTCAAGGATTCCAATCTAAAATATTAATGTATTGTTTATCATCAAAGCTTATATTAGCTCTTGATTTTATTCAGATATTGTCGCTCGGTTTTATTCTTCGGATATATTATTGGTGTTGTCCAAGCATAAGTTATATACTGCTTGATGAACATTTCTTTTGCTCATACTTATTTATTATTCTGATCTTTCAGTTAGGCCAGAGCAAGCCTGAGTTCCAGGTTTGATCAAGAGTCGTGTGCTTGTAAATAGTTTTTGGTGTGCCTTTCCAGGTAGACTGTCTAGAGACGCTTGACTAGTCTAGTAGTTTGTAATAAAAGATGAATAGTCTGTAAAACTAAATAGACTAGTGGATTGTAATAACTTTTGGTTTGTGATATTTCCTGTTTCATACTATAACCTGTGATCGATCCAGTTGCATGCAAGGGGTCATATTTATTATTTTATTCCGATGTGCATGTTATAATATTGTTTATCGGTTAGTGACTCCCAAATCTAGTCCCCTAATTTGAGGGCATCACATAGTACACGCACAAATATGTATGAACAAAAACTAGCAATTTTTCGAGAAAAATAGGAGGAAGATGTTAAATTCGAAGCTCATTTTTAACTTTCAAAGCAAATAAGTTATGAAAAGATTAAACGTACATCAATAATTCCTGAAAAATTGAATGTGGGGGTATTCAATCCTTTATAAGTTAAAAAATAGATCTGAATTAGCAGAAAAGCTCGTGCGACTTGCATATATATATATATTATCTCGAACGAATTTGCATCTATACAGAAATTATTTTTGAATACGATAAATGATTATTTTAACTTTTCACTAGGTTGTCTTACTTTTTTTTCATACATACTATTAAAGTGGTATTAGATAACTTAGGAAGTGAGAGCTTATTTTTTATCGTATAATTCAATTTTTACTTAAGCCGAAAATTTTGAGATTATATATTTTATAAGCTATATGATCCTAATTAATAAAAAAATCAAAACTATATCATTAAAATAAAAATATTTGAAATTTGTTTATAGGGATATGCATCGGGTCGTTTCGTGGTCGGGGAAACTATCCCCGCCCTGATCCCCGAAAACACCTTCAATCCTAAATTGGGATTCTTTTAATTAGTGATCCTCTGGAACGGGGATTCCCACGAGAAAGCTGAGAATAACTAAAAATAATAATTTTGTATTTTATCATATTTTTTAAATAAAAAATTTAATAATTTGTAATATATAAAAATATTGATAATATTTCATATTTTTAATATCAAATCATATTAAAATTAATTTATAATATAAATAAATGACAAATTAAAGATATATATTATATTATAATGTAAAAACTTGATCAATAAAATTATATATTATTTTAAAATTATAATAATTTTTAAATACTATTTTTATAAAAAATTATTGAATAAAATATATAAAAATATATACCTCTTCCCGATATATATTGGGTTTGATCAAGAGAATTTATAAATATGAAATGAGTGAAACAGATGTGAAATAAATATGAGGTGAGTGAAACAAATATGAGGTGGTGGAATTTTTAAAATTTTATAATAAAATTACGAAAACTAAATAAAAGGAGGCACGCAAATTATATATATCAATATTTTTATTTACTCAAAAATGAAAGTAATGCAAACATAATTTGATAAAAAGAGAGGATGTGACTAATCTAATTAGAATTTTAAAGTAAGCTCAAGAAGAGATGCACAAAAAGTCCATCGGACCGGGTTTTATCCGGAATTTAAAAAACCCGATTTTTTTGAAAAAGGATCGGGCCAGACTTTTTTTAAAACCAGGTTGGGCCGGACTTTCTAAGAAATATAAGGCCCGTTTTAGGCCCGCTATCCGGGCCGAACCGGGCTTTATCTGTGTTTTTTATTTATATATTAAAAAAGATATTTTAATATTTTATGACTTGAATTATGAGTAGTTTAAATACCGGAGAAAATAATATCTTGATATGTTAGATAGAGTAGTTTAAACATTGAAATAAATAATTATTTTTTAATATAATATATAAATAATCATATATACATTAATTGTTTCTAATATTATAGTATAATATTTTAAAAATCATTAAAAGTATTGTAAAATTTCAAACTTTATATTAAAAAATTGGTTCTTTAATCGGACTTTCCAAAAAGTCCGGGTTCTTATTCGGGTCGAACCAGACTTTTACCCGGCTTTTATAGATCTGAGCTTTTATCCGGTTTTTTAGACTCGGGCTTTTATCCGGGTTTTTCGAATTTCGGGTCGGGCCGGATTTTCGAGAAAAATAGAGGCTTATTTAAGGCCGCGGGGCGGGATTTTTTCCAGATCGGGCTTTCTGAGTTTTTTTCCGGATCAGATCGGATCGAATTTCGGGTTTCAGATTTATTGAAGATCTCTCAGCTCAAGAAGTTATGTGGCACAATGGTGGTGATATAAAATCTTTGAGCAGGAGATTTGGATATTAAAAAAAGAATTTGAGAAAAAAAAGAGGATGTGCCTTATGTAATAAGAATTTTAAAGTAAACTCAAAGTAAACTCAAGAAGTCATGTAGCACAGTGATAGTGATATGAAATTTTAGAGTATAAGGTTCGAGGTTTGATTATTAATAAATACAACAATGTAATTATTTAAAAAAATATTATATAAGGATGACATTTTTATAATTCTCCAACATTAAAAAACAAAATTATAATTTTACGACTATTAAAATGACTTAATTTGTCCCCAGGTCCCGTTTAACCTATGGAAGGAGATTTATCATTTTCCAAAAAAAAGAAGAGAAGGAAATTCACGTTATTTAAAAAGTTCGGAGTGTTCATTAAAAAAAGGTATTCGTGGAAAGTAAGGGAAGGGATAGCGTTGGTTTGACGCAAAGACGATATAGGGGGTTGTAGAATCATAAAGCAATTCCAACTTTGCCTATTCCTATTCCCCTCAGATAGATCATTCATAACCATTACTCCTACCTCCTTAATTCAATCCTTTAACCCAACCCCAACTTACTGCACTATGGTGAGTTCTCTTTTATTCTTCGCTTCTTTTTTCAATTTTTCACCTTTACTTATTATTCACTTGCTGCTGCTCCTGTTATTAGATCTTTATTTTTTCTAGTTTCGATTTGTTTAAATCCCACTTCTTAGCCATTTTATGTGTAGATATTCTTAGGATAGCAGGAAAATCCCCAATTTTAAAGCTCCTGTATAATTTTAGTAGTTTTCTCATTTTTGTTTGTCTTCTATATGTTTGATATTAGGTGGACCTGACCTTCTGCTACATGTGTGTTAGATCTTTTATATTACCCTACAACATGTTCAGATTCCTATTTTTTGTTATTGTTTATAGATTGGAATTTGGCGAATACCTTATTAATCAGTATCCCTCCCGTTATAAAAGAGAATATCGATAATTAGTAGTACTACCTAATACCAATCACAGACTACCAAATACAATTCATGATCCTGTATTTAATCTGATTGCTACTGCTTCATAAAAGCGTAAGCATTTCCAGCATAAAATGTCATATAGAGTATAATCAGCATCTCTTTAGTTCACGCACTTTTTTTGTTAATGAAGAAATAATTAAAATTTGACTTATTTCAAGATGTAGTGTTAAGGTATATGTGTGTCCACCAGTTGACATTATGATAGTATTTCATATTAGTTGGAGTGATTCCACTAAGCAATCTAAACTCTCCCCTTTTTTTGCCAAGTAAATTTAAATTCTTTATTTTAAATTTAAAGATATTTCGCTTGGCAACTAGATGCAAGCTGTGTTTGTTGGATGATGTACTTTTAAGAAGCACTATGCTCCATTTTACAGGCCAACGCTGCTTCTGGCATGGCTGTCCATGATGACTGCAAACTTAGGTTTCTGGATTTGAAGGCAAAGAGAACCTTCAGATTTGTAGTTTTCAAGATTGAAGAGAAACAAAAGCAAGTTGTTGTTGAAAAGGTTGGCGAGCCAGCTTTAAGTTATGATGACTTTGCTGCAAGTCTTCCTGCTGACGAGTGTCGCTATGCTGTCTACGATTTTGATTTTGTGACTGCCGAGAATTGTCAGAAAAGCAAAATTATCTTTATTGCGTGGTAAGTTGAAACTAATTTAATCAACCACATTTTACTTTTGATTAGAAATATTTATTTTTATGTTCTCTGTTATACAAGGTCTCCCGATACGGCACGTGTTAGAAGCAAGATGATCTATGCTAGCTCCAAGGACAGGTTCAAGCGGGAACTAGATGGAATTCAGGTGGAGCTGCAAGCGACTGACCCAACTGAGATGGACATAGATGTTATTAGAAGTCGTGCCAACTGAGCATGAAATTGATTTTTCCCGGACATATGTACCAGGGAGAGTTCCTTAATGCAATCTTCATTACATCACATGAGTGAAATGTTTATAATTTGTGGAGTTTGTGGTACTTGGCTTAAATATTATGATGGTTGCCAAGAATTACCATATAGTATCGTTCTTCATATGCTTATGACATTTGTGTTTCTCGATTCTTGGTATAATTTTGTTATTTGTTGTTTCTACTTTCTAGAACCTGTGACCGTGTCCAACTTGTAGTCTGATGTCTACAAGCTTAAACGTAACAGTTTGTGGTGAATCGATACCTGCTAGTTTGTTTCTTTAATTTTTAAATGATAATTAACCCCTATTATGTTCTGATGTTCTGGTGACCGATGAGCTTCTTATGTTTAGCAGCTCTTTTTTATGTTGCTTAATGTGTTACTGATTATTTTAGTAACCTTATCAATCGTTCGTTTTCATGGACCTTAATGTTGGTAGATCTGTTTCTTTATCTTTGGGTCTTTTTATTATGATTGGTATTTTGGCATAATGCTGGATGTAATAATGTCTTGCCAACTTAGCAGGCACATGCTATGCAATAGCTTACCACCATTGCATTGTAGATTAACAGTTGATAAGAGCTTGTTGCCTGTTAGCGTCTCTTGAAGTACAGTTCATTTTACCCTCCTTTATCAAGCCATGGTCTACAGAGTATTTCAAATGTTATAAAAATTGTTATTTGTTACGCTATTTCTAGATCTGCGAGAGCGTCCAACTTGTAAACTGACGTCTACAAGCTAATATGTAATGTTACTGTCTGTTGCGAATGGATCCTGCTAGTTTCTTTTTTAAGATTCTATATGGAAATAAACTCTGGTTATGTTACAGTGAGTTTCTTTTACAGCTCCTTTTCGGCTGCTCGATGTTTTATCTACCATTTTTGCAACCTTGTTGCATGTTCCCTTCATGTATTTCAATTTCAAATGTGTTCTTCCTAAACCTTCAAGTTGTAGCCTTGTGTTATGATCGGCATTTCGGCAATAATGCTGCCAACTTGCACCATTTCTAATCTAAATCGCTAAATATGCACTTTTATACCATTTTGGTGTAAAATATCTTTCTAACCCAACTCTAAAAATTACACCATTTTAATATCACATCAAAATTTAAATCAAATTTGGTGTCGCACTAAATTTTTATAATTTTTATATATTTCAACATTGTCCTTGTTTTTCTTTACTAAAATAGATTTGTTCTATTTGTATCTCACAAATTTTATTATTTTTGTATTTTAATAATAAAATAACCATTATAGTACGAGAATGATATAAGATTTATTTTTAATGAGTTTGGGTTGAGTTTAAAAAGAGCCTGGTTTTTGCACTATTTTGATGTAAAAAATCACCAAAAAGTGTAATGAGTACTTTTGTATTTGAATAATAAAATAACCATTATAATGCAAAAATGATATAAGATTTAGTTTTAATGAGTTGGGTTGAGTAGCCCATCTTGAAGTACGGTTCATTTTGCCCTGCGCCTGTTTATCTAAGCCATCAGCCATGGTCTACATAATTTTTCACATATTAAAGAAAATATGATTCACAAATCTTTTTCACCTTTGCAGAGCCGGGAAGGGAACCAAGGATATAGTTTGGAAGGACCGAATCAAATAATTGTATAATTTTTTAAAATTATACTAAAATTTCAGTAAATTTTGACAGTTGGCGGGAATTGTGATTTCCTGCGGTCCCCGAGTTCCGTCCGTCCTTATGTCCCCTAGATTCAAGGGGTAATGATTTTGCCAATTATTGTGCCAGCATGAACATATTGGAAGAGCTCGGAGAACCATTCGTTCAAAGGAATAGCATAGAATCGAATAATGGTTCAAGTACACTATTGCTTTGTGTCCACAGCTATGTTACCTCATTTCCTAAAGAAGAAAGTTTAAAATAAACATTTTTTGGTGTGCCTATAGTTTAATATACCGTTTTAGATAAGTATTTTTCAATTGTGTATCCATTTTTTACTAAATACGCATCTGTCAAATATAATATCTATATTATGAGCGTATCCATTATAATTTTAAGTGATACCTGTGAAAATATAGAGGATGACATTTTAAAAAATTATAACTAATTAAAATATAATCCGCTCTCACTTGATAAGAGCTCAAAGTTTAGAAACTTTAACATTTATCTTATTCGAAACTTCATTAATTCAGTTTAATAAGGGTTCGGTTCGACTCAGTTTGTTAAGAACTCGAGTTCAAATTTGAACTCAAAAATGTATACGTTAAACTTAACGAGATCGAGGCGAATTTTAGCATGTGCGGCTCGAATTCGAGTTCGGATTGAGTCGAGATTAACGAGTTCGGCCTGACTCGAGTCGAGATTAACGAGTTCGGCCGACATGAACTCGACTCGTTAAAATTTGAAAAAATATAAATATATTCTGATTTTTAATATACCTAACTATTCAAAATTATGCCCCAAATATTTAATTCGCAATTTATTTGAATTATTTAAGTATAATAGATTAAAATTTGAGTTTTAATTGTGTCGAAACTGATAATAAATTAGTTACAGCCTTATTTTAGATAGTTAAATTTCTCGTTATAAATAAATATCAATTCCTTTTTTTCTTTTACTCGTAAGTATATTTCTTAATTGCTTGATTTTATAAAACGCAATCGGTGTTCGTTTAACATAAAATGAACTAACTTTATTATTATGTAATAATTAATACAAGCCTAAAACTCGTATGATGCACGAATTGTTTTTAATATTATATTATTTTTGAATTTAATTTAAAGTACAAATTTTAAACTCTGGAATTTATTTATTAGAAATTTTCGATAATATCATTTGATAATTATTTTAAATATGCATGTGTATAATTTAGTGAAATTTTAGTTTTTTTAAAAATATGACCATTTGGAAGATTTAGTTTTGTTGAAATTCATAGGTGTGTTTACAAAAGATAATTATGTTTTAATTAAAAAATAAATTTGAGCTCACATCAATAGTAAACGAATTATCTTTACTTTGGTATACCGAACAAATCTAACTAATTATATTCAATTTATTTTGGTTTAATTTGTTTAAACCCGAATCAGTGATAAAAAGTTTATGTATAGTATCAATAATAAAAAAAATATTTTAACCAGAATAAAAGTACATATTATTTTATTTTAGCTGGTATAGTTATTTACTTATTTTATATTTAATTTATCATTAATCCATTATACAATTTTTTAGCCCGGATGAATAACATGTATTGATTTATTTTAGTTCGACGCACTTATACTAACTAAGAAATCATCTTTATTTTTATTTTATTAAAATAGTTTTTGATATTATAAAAATTGAAAAAAAATCGTAATTATATAAACTCAAACATTTTACACACATATCTACAATCAATTTTTTTATATTTCGGCTATTAGGGTCGGATCCTAGTTATCCCACAATCTTAAGCCTACACTATACCTAACAACGAATTATATAGACTTTAATTTTATTTTGACACAGATTAATAATATAAGAATTACCTTTAGTTTGAATTTAATTTTAATTTTTGCGTAGATCAATAATATACATTATTTTGTTTTAACCTTAGGTCCGTTATATCAACCATCCAATTACATTTAATTTTTTTTATTATTATTTTAGCTAGAGTTGAATATTATTTTATTTTAAGTCGAATAGATAATATATGTTGTTTTATTCTGATGACATTATACCGACCAACGCATTATATTGTAACCCGGTTTGATAAAATATTTTTTAGCTAGATCGCTAGTATTTATTATATTTTTTTAGCATGGGATAGCAAATCTTAGTTTTAGTCTCAAACTCGTTATGTCAACCAAATACAGCTAATTATATTTAACTTTTTATTTAATTTTTTTATCGTAGGAAACCCGCAGCCGCTACTCATCGGGTGCATACTAGGTAAACCTCACGGATTCACGCAATAGCCTGCAAAACACGTGAACCAAGAAAAATCACACTTAAGCGACATGCTCTGGTTAAGGACACATAATCATAAATTCTCCCCCCGTGGGATTCGAACATGTGATCAATAGGATAATTATTCTCTCCTTAACCAACTGACTCAACCAATGTGGGGCTTTAGTTTTTGTTTAATTTTTTTTTTATTTATATGTATATTTTTACTTTTTAAATTTCATTTTAGCCCGGAGTGAATATTATTATATTTTAGACCAAATTCATAATATGTATAATTTTATTTTAGTCCGATGACTTAATATTTGCCAAGCGAATTTACTTTCAATTTATTTTGTTTTAACTCGTTTATATTTTTATTTTAGCCTGATGACATTATATCGACTAAACAAATTTGCTTTCAAATTTTTATTTATCTTTATTATTTTATGTTAATCTAAGGATGTACATCCAGCTAATTGTACGTAATTTATTTTTATTTTTTATTCAGGCTTGGATCAATAATATATTTTTTATTTAATATTCTATATTATTTTGTTTAAGTCAAAACTATTAAAAATATTACAATTATATTTGAATTTATATAATTTATGAGGGTATTTTATTTTAAATATTACTGTAATAAAGGTGAACAGACCGACTATTAATTAAATTTTCATTGTTTTGTATTTAATATAATAGTATATATATGGTGACAACAAACGCTATTTGGATATTTTTTCATAGTAACGTCATAACTTAAATAGGTAGATGACATTATTTTATAGTTTTTTCAATTGATTAGACACATACGTGTTAGGAGTCGAACTCTTGAACAATCTATTTATACTATATTATAATAGACGAAATATTAAAATTTTGATAATCGGTCGGTCGGTACTTGCTGAAATTACTTAATTACCCTTATTTATTTGTTCTAATTTTAATTATTGGGTTGATCAATTTTAATTCTAATTAATATTGAAGTCAACTTTCTCTATTATTTTACCAATTACAAATCTATTTTATATCAAACTCTATATCACTATAATTTATATTTAATTCAACTTCTTCTACCAATTTAAATTTTAATTCATATCGACTTCTATATCATTCTAATTTTTTACTTCAGGCTAAATTAAATTTAAATAAACTAAATATAATTATTAAGATTTGGTTGATATATAATGTGACTCGGGCTAAGTTAAAATAATAATACTATCAATTCTCCTAAAAAATTATACAAATGAATTTGGATAAACAAAATAATATATTTTATTTATCCAAGATAAAAAAAACATTATACAATTGATTCAGACTAACACAAAACTAAAATAAAAATACAATTCGACCAACAAAAATAAAATAATATATACTAATTATTCATTCTAAAACAAAATTATCTTACTGATCCACACTTAAAAAAATTAAAATTAAACTAAAAAATAATTAGTTTAATTTGTCCGGTGTATTGGGAATCAGGTTAAAATAAAATAATATAAACCACTGATATGACATAAATCAAATTAATATTAGACCAAGTATAATTTGTATTCTATTGATGTGAACTAAAAATCAAATTTTAATTAAAACATGTTTTTTTTAAAATACACATAAAATTATCAATAAAACTATATCGTTCAATCATTAATATTGTTTTTTTCAAATATTTTTTATAGAATTACTGTTAATCGATTAAGTAATCAACATGCTAAAATAATGTTTTTTAAGGTCCCAACATAACGAAGACATTATATTTTTACCCTCAATAAAATAATAATAACGTTATAATAACATTTACCTCCTTAGTTCTTAACAATGCTATTACTTTAAATAAGTTTAAATGTTCTAAAAAATTATGAACATATATGTCTATTAATATAATTATTCTGAAATCATATCATTTAAAGTTTTAAATGAACAAAATTCAAAATTGAATTCATTTTTTTTTTAAAAAAATATAGTATTAAAAAAAAATTGTGCTATCCGTGCATCGCACATGTTTTAAATTAGCAGGTATATAAAACCTCAACCATTGTAACATGTCATCAATTTTTGGATCATTTCTCCAACACATTTACTATTACGACTTATTTGTTAATTATATAATATTTTAATTGATATCGCTGAAGTTGTCTTAGGGACTGTATTTAATTTGAATTCTAGGAGTTTATAATAATTCATGAAGTTGACGTAGTTGTTGTTAATTTTAATTATACGCAAATTATAACGCAGTTTTTACAAAATATCGTAAAGTCTTAGTGCTTTAAATAGGGATTTCTATAAATATTTCAAAATCTCATAAATTCTGCTAATATTTCAGAAAAACAAAAAATATATTATCAAATTTATCAAAATCTATCAATTTATAAAATACAAAAAAATTGATTAACTTTTAAATACCGCTAGATTCTAATATTTTTTTTTCTTAAATTCCAAATATAATAACACTCGAGTTAACCAACCTTTTAAAATTTAAAAATAAATATCTTCAAATTATATAAGAAGTTTTTCAATTTTTATTAAATACTATCAGATTGTAAAGATTTTTTTATAATCTAAATTGAGTATGCCAGAATTTTAAAAATCCAAAAAATTTCAAAAAATTTCTAATTTAAAATAAAACTCAATGAAAAAGAATCTATGACTTTGTAGTAATTAACAGGACAGTCGATGAACATATAAAGAGCAAAAACACTAAAAAAAACAAAACAAAATAAAAAATTGAAACATTTATATTAATTTGAAGGCTAATATTATAACGAAATGAAAGCGCGAAGCGTGTGAGATCCGATCCGGATCCAAACACGCCATTACCGACCACATACTACATATTCCTTGCCCCAGTTGCACTAAAGGGTTTAAAAGAACGAGGGATGACTGTTAGATTTAAATTATAGATCGGACGGCTGACAGCGTTGTGAATGGAACATTCTAGATCCCAACGACCTAAAGCGCGCCTCTGGGACAAGTCTCCTATATAAACATCTCTTTAGACTCCCATAATAAATCACATTATACTCCTTACATATAAACCCTATTCATTTTTCTCTCTCGCCTCTTTTCTCTTTTAGCGTCTCTCTCTCTCTTGAACAAAGAGATACAAATAGTGTTAGTTATAGATGGCGGGAAAGGGAGAAGGTCCGGCCATCGGAATAGATCTAGGAACAACATATTCATGTGTAGGAGTGTGGCAACATGACAGAGTTGAGATCATAGCTAATGATCAAGGTAACAGGACTACACCGTCTTATGTTGCTTTTACTGACAGCGAGCGTTTGATCGGTGATGCTGCCAAGAATCAGGTCGCCATGAATCCTATCAACACTGTCTTCGGTATGATCTCCCTCCCTCTCTCGCTCTCTCAATTATACGCGGATCTACTATTTTAGATGCTTTTGAGCTAGATTTACAAGCATGCTTACTTTTGTCATTAATTCTGGTACTACTTGATTGTTTGACCTAGTCAACTGTAGTGTTCAGCTGTGTTACTAGTTAAAACTAGGCGTTGATGTAACTTGTTGTTGGACCAAATTAACTAGTATCTACTTTACAAATCGGATCTAAGCTAAAATTTAGATTTTGATTATTCTTTTTGTAAGGAAGTTATAAACTGTAGTTATAATATAACTAGTAACTCCTGATCTATTATTTTTTCACACAGTACACTGTTATATACGTGTTAGAATTTGAATTTGATGTGACAGACGTAACATTTGCTAAAAAAATGGAGCTATTAATATGGTTTATATCTCTTCTGTTAGCCTGGATCCAATAATTTGCAAGGTAGGGATCGTCTCTCAAGTCCTAAATTGCTTATATAGTAAAACGTAATTATTATTACCGCTTGTTGGAAGCTGTGTGCTGTGCTAATTGAGGACTTGTATATTTGGTTTTGTTTAATTCATAGCCTACAAAACATCAACTTTAAAAATTACTACATTGGATGTTTGGTAGACAATTGTAATACGGTTTTTGCGTTTATTTCTTCACGGCTACGTATTGCAAGTCTTAAGTTTATTTATTTATAACTTTAAGAAATATAGAATTTGGTGTTGAATTCCTTGTGTGTTTGATTGTTCTAAATTCTTTATTTCTTTTGATGCAAACAGATGCCAAGAGGTTGATTGGGAGGAGGTTCTCTGATGCCTCAGTTCAAAGTGACATCAAGTTGTGGCCTTTCAAGGTCACCCCTGGACCTGGTGAGAAGCCCATGATCACCGTATCATACAAGGGTGAAGATAAGCAATTTGCAGCAGAGGAGATTTCCTCTATGGTCCTGATTAAGATGCGGGAGATTGCTGAGGCCTTCCTCGGAACAACTGTTAAGAATGCAGTGGTTACTGTCCCTGCATACTTCAACGATTCACAGCGTCAGGCTACCAAGGATGCCGGTGTTATTGCTGGTATTAATGTCTTGCGTATCATTAATGAGCCTACTGCTGCTGCCATTGCTTACGGTCTGGACAAGAAGGCTACCAGTGTAGGGGAGAAGAACGTATTGATTTTTGATCTTGGTGGAGGTACCTTTGATGTATCCCTTCTTACCATTGAGGAGGGTATCTTTGAGGTTAAGTCCACTGCCGGAGACACACATCTTGGGGGTGAAGATTTTGACAACAGAATGGTTAACCATTTTGTTCAGGAATTCAAGAGAAAGAACAAGAAAGATATCACTGGCAACCCCAGGGCTCTTAGGAGGTTGAGGACATCTTGTGAGAGAGCGAAGAGAACTCTCTCCTCTACTGCTCAGACAACCATTGAGATTGATTCTCTCTATGAGGGTATTGATTTCTATTCAACCATCACCCGTGCCAGATTTGAGGAAATGAACATGGATCTGTTTAGGAAGTGCATGGAGCCTGTGGAGAAGTGTTTGAGGGATGCCAAGATGGACAAAAGCACCGTTCATGAAGTTGTACTTGTTGGTGGTTCTACTAGAATTCCTAAAGTTCAGCAGCTATTGCAGGATTTCTTCAACGGTAAGGAGCTCTGCAAAAGCATTAACCCTGATGAAGCTGTGGCTTATGGGGCTGCTGTTCAAGCTGCTATCTTGAGTGGTGAGGGTAACGAGAAGGTGCAGGATCTTCTTCTACTGGATGTTACCCCTCTTTCCCTTGGTTTGGAGACTGCTGGAGGTGTCATGACAGTATTGATTACCAGAAATACCACCATCCCCACCAAGAAAGAGCAGGTCTTCTCTACCTACTCCGACAACCAGCCTGGTGTTTTGATTCAGGTTTACGAAGGTGAGAGGACAAGGACCAGGGACAACAACTTGCTTGGTAAATTTGAGCTATCCGGTATTCCTCCAGCTCCAAGGGGTGTTCCTCAAATCACAGTCTGCTTCGATATCGATGCCAACGGTATTCTGAACGTGTCTGCTGAGGATAAGACTACTGGCCAGAAGAATAAGATCACCATTACCAATGATAAGGGTAGACTGTCCAAGGAGGAGATTGAGAAGATGGTTCAAGAAGCAGAGAAGTACAAGTCGGAGGATGAAGAGCACAAGAAGAAGGTTGAGGCAAAGAATGCATTGGAAAACTATTCATACAACATGAGGAATACAGTCAAGGATGAGAAGATTGCTTCCAAGCTGTCTGAAGATGACAAGAAGAAGGTTGAGGATGCCATTGAAGCAGCCATCCAATGGCTGGACACCAACCAGCTTGCTGAGGCAGATGAATTTGAAGACAAGATGAAAGAGTTGGAGAGCATCTGCAACCCAATCATTGCAAAGATGTACCAGGGTGGTGAAGGTGGCATGCCAATGGATGATGACGTCCCCTCAGGTGGAGGCAGCAGCGCCGGTCCCAAAATTGAGGAGGTCGACTAAGTTTGTTGTCCATTTTTTGTTTACTGTCTAATGTTTCTCATATTCTATTGTTTGAAAACAATTTAAGGCCTGGTTCCTTAACTTATGTATGTCACTTTTTTGTTTTATGATGGCTATGTTTTATGTTCCATCTCAGATGTGTATGCAAGTCCTATAAGGTTTTTATAAATGAACCAATTTGTTACTACTTCGGCTGCCTTTTTTACCTCGTTTTATAAATATTAATCGAGGATTTTTTTACTTTAAAATTTCATTATATTTGTGTTTCAAATGTTTGAATTTAGATATCAGAAATTCAAACGATCGCCTGAAGTATACTGCTGTGATTGGTAGGGGAAATGGAACATATCTCATCCATTTTCATAAAATTCTATACAACCCTATGAGCCTCTCTCTGTTACTAGTTGTTTAATGTAGAAGGTACGCTAGCTGCTTAGCTCATGTTGTAGAAGGTAGAGATTCTGTTTAAGGTGTACCTTAATTGCTCTATATCGCCACTCTAATAATAAATTTACAGTTCAATTAACCTTCTCTAATTCTTTGAGAATCTGAAGGTACACACTTTAGTTGTCCACAAAAATTGTTTAAAACATGATGAGTAGAGTGTAAAAAGAACTGATTCAAGTTGTCCACAAACACTGAACATTTTTGTTGCTATAGAACAGATATGCTTCTTGGCATGTAAACTGTTTACTCTGAGGTAGTATGGAGCTATCAACTTCATTGAAATGTTTAGGAAACACCAAACTTTTGAAGTGTTTCAGTATTGTAAAAGTTAAATCACTTTTCATTAAATTGCTAATTACTTTCTTGGTTTAAGCTTAAATTGAAACTTTGAATAAGTTATGATCATCCAGCTAATGTTGATGCCTGACATTTGCAAGGTACATCACCCAACAAAAAAATCTGAATGGCTTCAATTTTGTTACGAGCTGCTCTAGTTTAGTGGTCATGAGTTCATGACAATATATTTATTATGTGAGGTCTCTAAAGAGATGACGGTGACGGCTAGCCTTGAGAGGCAGGCCAAAATTCTGATAAGCCCTGATCTCACCTCCAAAACCTGCTGTCACAATTACCAAGCCCCATGCTGTTGCTTCGACAGTATGCCCGTGACAATGCCCAACATCAAACCAAGACCGAGAGGCAGAGAAAGAATGAGATCCTGAGTTTTTGCTAGAATTAGATGTAGAAGACCGTTCATACCTCGACGAACTAGAAGCTGAACTGAATGACTCGCCTATCCCTGACCCTGTACGAGAAATTTGATCTAGGTCCTTCTCTGGGCCACTTGTAACTCTTTCCGATTGACTATTTTTTCTTGGAAGTGGTGGTAACTGTCTCTTACTGTTAGTTGGAGAATCACTGCTGGATTGGGAATGTGGAATTATACGTTTTGAGTGTTTTCTGGAGTGTATTTCTACAATTGGGACCTCATTTTTTGAGCTGCCAGGCCATGGAATTGCAACTGAAACATCCCTACAACGAAATTGTTCATGAGACAGGATACTGACTATTGTTTTGCTTTTCCCATGCCCCACATTTCGGGGCTCTTCACGATTCCAAATATACACTTGAGAATCTTCACTTGCACTTATGACATATTTTCCACCTGGACTGAATGAAGATGCTATTTGGCTGCTAGTATTACGGAAGCCTGTCAATACTTAGTAGTGTTTTGATTCAGTGAGAATGAACTAAATAATGCCCCCAATATGCTAGAACATACCTCTGAATTTGTACGTGATTTCTGATCCATCATATATTCTAATACGCGAGTCAGTTGAAGTAATAAGCATTTCAGATGGATTTGAGGGGTTATACTGCGATAAAAACTAAAATGGCTTAGATTGTTATATGGATTATGTCTATCATAGATCTTATATGAAACAAGGAAACTAATGAAGCAAAGAGGGGATTAGCAAAAAAAGAAGCAGCAGAGAGTCTTACCTGAAAACCTGTAAATTTTTTTGGCTGAGTTTTTTTCTTAAGTTGAATATTGATGTTCTGCTTCTGCTCGAGCTTGGAATCTAGGTTACCATATTGATCAGTTAGACGATTAACATATCAGCGTTATGCTCAATGATTTAGCTTGAATATAGAACGGTTATGCTCTACTTCCAAACCTAGAATTCTAGATTACCAAATACTTGATCAGAAGATTATTTTGTTTATCTTTACATGTAAAGATTTACAAAAAACAGAACTCAACCCGAGTGAAGTACATGCATATTTAAGATAGTTACAACGGGAGAATATGTAGCAAGGGGATCAGATTCATACCAGTTGTGCTATACAAGCGACAAGTTCCATTATGTGAACCAACCACAGCAAACTGAAATCAATGACAGTAAAGTACATGAATTCATGTCATTCCCCAAAACTAAACAATGTTTATAATATCCGTATGAGCATTTTAATTGACAAGCTCTAATACTAGTGAATCTGTGTAACAGAGCTGCAATATTCTTTATTAACTTGTGTAACAGTTGCTCTCAATTTGATAATAAGATACTAAAGCTTTTAAGTATAGTTTAGGTAAAAATTGGAAGCATCTTTATGCTGGTGGGTTGACGGATGCAGTTTATAATGTCCATCAGATAACTTAAAAGCAATCAGCAGCTACCTGGCCATCGGGAGAATAACAAGCAGCCGTAACCATTTCACTTAGATCCATCCAATCAACAACTTGCCGATCAGATACGTTCCAAATTCGAATCTTTGCATCCAGTGAGCCACTGAGGAAGTAGTCATCATCCACTGGATTGAATTGTATACATGTAACTACCAAACAATTCATGCATCATGAGCTAAATGTGTTTTATCGATATGCTACAACAAATTGAAACTGTAGGATCAATGCCGTTAAGTTTAGAATTGTAACTGTATATCACCTCACCATAATCATTGTGAGCGAACATCTTTAAGCACTCATTTGTTTTCATGTCCCACAGCCTAACTGTCTTGTCCATGGAAGATGAAAGCAGGAGCTGCATATGTACATGATTGATTTTGAAGAGAGTAGAAAGATATTTTTAATGTTACAGTTTGTAGTGAAAAAGCATAATCTGTGGACACTAAACGTCCTAAACTATACAGATTAACTCATTTTTGTGAGATAACAAGTTAATGTTATAAAACCATGGTTAATTGCATTCTAGTTTATCTTATTTATAGCTCAAAAGCATCTTTGGGTATAATTTGGGTTTGCTAACCTGAGATTTGGACCAAGACAGGTCCAATATATCATCCTGATGACCTCTGAAGGAGCATATAGGTCGTTCTGAAAGTGCGAATGCAGTCTCTGGCACATCGACATAACCAGGAATTGAGTTTTCCTTTTTCTTGCCAAAGGGCTTTGGTTTTGTCTTCTTTTCCGTGTGCTCTCTGACAAAATTCATGTCATCGGGTGGTTTGGCTTGCATAACGTCGCATTCTTGCACTTCCCACACATGGATAACCTTGTCTTCTCCCGCGCTGGCAAGAAAACGCGCATCAGAGCTGAACTTAATGGTCCAAATAGATCCCTCATGAGCCTGAATTTCTTGACACAAGTGCAAACCCGTAAATTCTTTATATGTCTTCCTATACTGACGAACTTTAACCCAATGGGATGATTGTTGCTGGGATCTTTCTTTGTCACCTTTATTATTTCCACTCGCGCTATTAGCCTTACTCTTTATGTTCTTCAAAAATGCAACCCCTTTCATCTTGCTGTTTCTGAACCTCTTGCTGAACATTGAATTAGAGTCTACTTTCCTGTCATCATTATCAGGATTGCTTTTATCACTTTCACGGCGCATTAGCTCCTTAACAACCGGGGAATACCCGATAGTCTTCTCAAATTCTTCTACTGAAAGCTGCTTTCCAGTCTGGAGATCCCTGAGTTTATTGCACGATCCCTTGTCACTGTGTTCGTTGACGATGAATTCAGTTCCCGTGTCTAAATTTTTTACCAAGAAGTATGATCCTGATTGGCCATCCAGTGCAGAGCTTTTAAAAGACAATTTTCTCAACTTTCTTACCCAGCTTGAACCAGCATTTGGTTTCATGATCACCGATGATGTTCTAGTAAGACGCTCTTTTGTAACAGTCCCGATAAGCCTTTCTTTCCTTGTTTCGGTTTGAAAAGCAAGTGATACCATTTCTCCATCTGATCGGGAACGAACATGCACAGTTGCTGTTGGCAAAGGCTCATTAAAAGTCTCCGTCGCATTTTCAGTCCCATCCTGATGCTTGGTATTAGGCTCTTGTTTTGATTCTTCTAGCTTAGTATTATCGTTCTCGACCTTTCCTTGGATTTCAGCTTCTTCAAAGACACCATTTTCAAACTTGGTACTCGCAATAGAAAAATCCTTTTTACTGTTTAGTCCCATACCTTGAAAGAGACGTTTTCGTCGATCCTGAATGTTCCCCGGTTCCTCCATCCACATATCGTACATTGATGTAGTATTTGTTGATAACTTGAAGCTGCGCAATTTTTCAAGTGGTGAAGAGGAGATAGCAGAGGAAAACGACATCCGATCGTTGTCATCATCATCATCGGACCCAGATTCACCAAGAGAGTCGAAAAAATCATCATTGCCATCTCCTGAACGGTCCCAGTTCATAGTCAATGTTCTTCTTTTCCCCATTGTTGCACATTGGTGCAAGATTTCAGAATTCTACCCCTTGAAAAGCACTAGATCAATTAAAAAGGAAAAATATGTTCAATTATTTTTCATGCAATATGCAAATGATAAAAATGTCTCGCATATGATGATAGAGAAGTGCGGGGTGAGAGAGAAGTGGAAGAGAGCAAAACAAGGTTTGTTTTGTTTGAGTGGATATTAAGAAACAATTAAGCAATGCTGTTACAAAGCTTAAAAGGAGTACATTGTAGCACAGCAATTAAACAAGTTATCCATTTTTAAAACCACTAATCTGCTTACTATAAATTATGGCAGCTGATATGTGCACACCCCTTTGGATTTGGCCAAAGGGGTGTGCACATATAAACGAAGGGTGTGCATATATTAACTTCCTAAATTATTACGATATTATTACCATATTTAAGATTTGTATACTTTTTCGTTTCATTTCTAACAACCGTATTTTACATGAGTTCATTACTCTCTCATTTCATTTATACTTTATAACAATTGCATTTTACATGAGTTCATTGAATTTAATCCAAGAATACATGATTTTTATTTCGGTAATATTTTGATATTTAACCCGTTACGATACGGAAAGCTTTGGATGCAACATATTTGGAAAGGAGATAAAGATGAAGTGTGACTGTCTACTTTGAAACAGCATTTCACCTTGATTACAAAAGAAGTTAGGAAGCAATAAAAAGTCTTAAAAGTTCCATGTGTGCTCCTTTATCTTGGTCGGTTACTTGTTTATCTAGCTTCTCCTTTTGCAACTTTGCTCCCCTTTACGCACAATTTCACAACCTATGGTTTTAGACCACTAGGATCATCACCAATCCACAATATTTATTTTTTTAAAAAATAAATCAGACAAATTAATAGAGAACCAGAAGAACTAGCATAGATCATCTAGTAATTTGCCAGATGAACAATGATATTTACTTTCTATAGATTGATAAAGCAACACTCCTTTAGTTCATACATAATAATTTTGCCACTTCATACATATAAGCAGGATGGCATTAGATGAAAACAAATGTATATGCCAATCAGATAGTGAACATCATTTAGCAAAAAAAAATTGATATGGTGAGCGAGACTTCTTCAGTTGCGAGCTTTCTTGATCTTGTGATGATTATTTTCTCTTCGAGGAAACATGGAATCAATGATTTCTTGGGATGCATCAATCAGCTGGAGTGTTGTTCGCATTAACAGAGGAGACGATAGTTTTCGTTTTCTTGAAGGCACTCTTCTTTTTCTTGGTGGAGGTGGACACTGTTTCATCACTGGGATTCTGTGATCCAGTGATGTTGGAGTTCTGAACCCATCATTGTCATCATCAAGATCTTGATCATCGTTATTGGACGAAGTACATTGTTTCGATGATGAAATTAACGGTTTTTGATTGCTCGCACATTTGATAGCCATATTGTTGTCATTGTTTTGTTGAAGCTTATGAATAGTTGCATCTTCTGGAGAAGTTATTGTATGATCCTGAATCTCAATTTCATCCGATCTCAACTTGGATGGTAATACTGGTATATCCGTCTCGTTTTCTTTACTATCTTCTTTGATGGGACAGACTACTGAATTCAGCATGATGGCTAAAGTTTCACGAGGGAGAGGGAGAGGGAGAGGGAGAGAGAGAGAGAGAGATCAAGGGGGAGGGAGAGAGAGAGAGAGAGAGGGAGGGAGGGAGACGGAGGATGCATGAAAGATATATATAGATAGATTCTATAGAATCGCCATATTACCGGTAACCCTTTAACTTTGTTTGGTAAAAAAAAGTTGGCTGTTTTGTCTGTTAGGCAGCACAATGGTGAAGGTGAAGATTTCTAAGACGCTTGGCGAAGGATCCAATGAACACTCACTCTCATGTCATATCTATGTTCTTTTAACCTTTATAAAGTGCTCACAAAGAATGTTACTAGTACCAAAGGGGCTGTCCTCCAGCTCTATCACCCCCTCTTCCTTCCAGTACTTGGTAACAACTTAAGATATACAACGTATCTATGCACGTGATATTCGGTACACAGTGTCAAGGGACCATCTCATGTTAACATAGATTTATGCATCTTTCAACCACTCTCTTTCATCATCATAACAGATTATATCAACTAATCTGGTTTATTACTTGTCACGTGCAATGTTTCAATTGAAATTATGCAAGAACTTGGGTTTTAAGATATTATAACTACTGTAACGCATCTACTAAATTCAATGCACTCTTAAGTTGTTTGACATTTCTCATTTGTAAATATATATGAAAACATCAAATACAAACAACAGATTATAAACTCAGAATCCAATATCAGTCATTGGCTTTACATGATCGGAGGGTTATAGTTGCTAATAATGCACTATACGACTAGAATGCAACGGCAACATTACACATAATGAGATTGATACGCATCAAGAGTCCCTTGCTATAGTTAAATGGCAGTCAATTATGTTTTACTCCAGATGACATTCTTCATATAGCAACGTTCATTACTAGTCTATGATTATATTTCAAATTTCAAATAGAACGATACAAAGATTAAATTAAATACCAAGTTGTTACAACATCTAAAGAATGAAAGGCCACTAACATAGCGTATTGGCGCTTACTTTACGACATTTAAAGAATAAAAGGCCACTATTACCAGGGCGTAGGCATGAAGAGCTGAGGGTTCCCTGGATCCTCCTACAAATTTTGTGCAATTCGGCGCACCCTCAGCTAATTCTCTTGCTTTGCCACTATAGGCGTTGAGGCTCAGCAAGGTCGGTGTCCTCCCATCTGCTCGATAACTCTAGTTAAATGCAACTGTTTAGCAGCCCACTGATCCGCTAATTTTTGCTCTTTAGCTTCAGCATCTCTTCTCAATCCAGCCAGCTGTTCCTTGTATTGAGCTTCAATTCTATCCATAGTAGCTTTCTGCTCTTCTCTAAGAGCTTTTACCTTTGCTTCAATTTCATTCGTTTTCTCTTTCTTCCTACACATCTTCTCTGATTCCAGTTGCAACTCTACTCTTTTGAGCCTCCAAGCTGCTTCCTTCCTCTGAGCTGCCCAGGCTCGGTGCGCTTCATCCAATTCTCTGCAGTATCTCACCAGCTCAGACACCTGCATATTCTCACCTCGTGGAGGCGATCCATGAGATAGCAAATTGGTCAACATAATAGGTGTGTTCTCATGTCCCCTCTCTGGTTGTAGCCAAGGGATTGAAGATGGATGTGACATAGGCGACGGGGACAGAGTGAGTGTTACCGAAGGGGATGCTGGTCTCACATTGTTGCAAGGAGCACCCGCATTTGAAAGCCATGAAGACAAGGGATTCTGGGGAGGGGGAGCAGGTGGATCTGAGTGGCGAACCCCCCAATTTGAAGTAGCCATGGATACTGATTAAGGATGACCCCTCTTTTGATAACTCCTCAGGATAAAATGTCTCTACAATTTGGTCGTATTTGTAGCCCTCTACTGTGTTTGTCACTTCCGATAATTCACTGTTTAACGGTAACACAAATGGGATGCAAAAGTTCAATCTTATATGTCAAGTTTTTCATCAGTAAATAGTTCACTAACTTAAACTACAATTTAAACAACATAGTTCTCATCATCAGTAAGGTTCACTAATTAATTTATACATGTCCAACTTGAACACAGTTCATAGGCTAGAGAAAGTAAAAATTCTGACTAACATATAAAAAATTCAAACTATCTAACCAGAAACTTAACAAACTTATCAAATTCAACCCGAATACATACAAGGAACAATGAACAACTTTATACGTCTATGTGATAAAATCGCAAGAGTTCTTATATGATTGAAAGTATCTAATTCTGTTTTACAAAAGTTCACAGGCTGCGGACTAAATTCTCTTCTTTTTTTACTCACAGGGGACACTCTTTCCTCACAGTAAGCTAGCATTCATAAGAGCAGCGGCATGTTATAAAACACACAGAGAGAGAGAGAGAGAGAGAGAGTACCTTGGTTGATTGATGTGGAACAAAAAATAGACGCTACTAGTTTGCGATATTTTATGACGAGAGAATAATGTGGGAGTCGAGGAAGATAACTAGCTAAGAAAATGCTACTCTACTCCACTACCAGAATAAAAGTTTGGCTTGTGAGGGTAAGTGTTCATATTTTCTAAGAGGTTTTTATAGGAAAACAGAATCTTAAGCAGTGTACTAGGAGCTGTGACAATTAAAATTTTGAATAATAAGCCTTGATTAATCACGGCATTTCTGTAAATCTGACCTACTGCAAATCATATGTAATGCAGAATTATGTTTAAGTTTACATGGGTCAACTAAGAATAGTTAAAATTGCGAGGTTGCATGGGTAAGCAAGCAGCAGTGACTAGTGAGTGAGTGATGGCACATAGAGTCAGTCAGCAGCAGAAAGGATGCAGAGGTAAAAGAATTTGTTGGGATTAACAAATTAATAATTTTGGGGATAGTGACTAGTCAGATTGCGAGGCAGAGGTGGTCGGGGATATTTATACATTCTGTACCAGATTTTTTTATGTTCTGTATTTTTTGCAATTGTTTATACCCTTTGTCACATTACCACCGCTCCAGATTAACTTCTTACGAAACCCAAAAATAAATTAAATATTACACATGATCCAACGCCTCTTAATACAGGGGTCTGTACAAGACACTTTCTTGAGGGGAGGAACTAAGGAGACTGGAGTGAGTCTTGATCCATACCAACTGTCTAAATTCACATAAGTTTTAGAATAAGATTTTGAAAAAGTATAAAATAATTTAGTTCGATTCTCCCTAACATTATTCAGTCTCGCATAAACTACATTTCCCTGTTTGTGATGGGATAATACTCATTAATAATGATCAGGGTAATGGCTGAGGACGGTGGGTGGAGGTGACTGTAGTCCCGGAATCGACGGTATAAGATAAGTGGGTGATGTTGACGGAACGTTAATTCCCCGTTCAGTGATATGTCACATCTCCCCCCCACTGTGTTTAATTTACACACCACCTAGGAGAGATTAGTACATATCATTTTCACCGTTTCTATTGTATGTTCTGCCACTTTCCTGTATTTTACTCACTTTCGCAAATTCACTACCATACCACATACTCGCTGTTCTTGGTTTTCTTCACAAACTTCATTGTGTTTTAAACACTGTAAATGCATTTATATCTTGATTTACAATGTATGACCAAGTGACTTTCTACTTTCTAAATTCAACTCTAGTAAGTCTGAAGTGTTATGCAGATCAGTTGAGATTTCCGACCAACAAAAGTTGACAATCACCGCAAAAGCACAACTTAAATCAAGTCCACAATTACAAATCTATGATACCCAGATTGGGATTATCCCCAAACACACTCTTAACAGAAAATAGAAATCCAAACATCACCTCTCAAGTTCTCTAAAATGAATGTTATGGCTCGATTACAAGCCAATCAAATCATACTAGACCTAATGCTTCTGGCCTACATGCAAAATAACTAGTTGCCTAGTTCCAAAATTTTTGTTTGAAATTCAAAGCTGATCCTAGAAAAATCTTTATTTCGGCTTACACACAGAACGAAAAGGGCTATTACAACTGGCCAAACTAAGGATTAAACTAGAGATAAAATGGACAACATGAGGGAAGAGCTTCCGATAATTCTATTCCTTAAAGTCATCCTTGTCATCAATAGGTATTGGCTGGTTTCTCCAATACACTGCTAATGCACTCCCGCCAAGCTGCAAATATAGAATTCGGTGTTTTAAAAGAAGCTTACACACAAACAAACATCCAGAAAATCATATAGTAAGACAAAACAGTGAAGTAAAGAAGTGTTATATTTATAAAGTAGAGTGAAGGGAAGCAGAGTCTTACGGCCATGCAAACTACGCTCACAGCAGATGGTACAGCAACAAGCGGGTTTGTGAAATGCTTTTGGGCAAGTAAAAATCCAAGTGCCGAGCTCTGTATATAGATGACATGAGCAAATAAGGTCATATACACAGATGGTATTTAGTTGACAACACAATTTTTTTTTTCAGTAAAAGTAATAAATATTTACACTACATTTGTCTGAATGCTCTACATAATCACAAATAAGTCTTTCTGGTGGAACAGAGGTAACTATAGGTGGAACAGAGGTAACACTACTAGGGTAAGAATGAACAGGAAGTACTAGAATGTATTCCCAAGTACATAAAATAGCAAGTCTAAGACATGTTATCCTTAGATCATTTCTGGAATCTAACATGTCACTCTTCTTTGCTTGACCCAAGAGAAGTAACTGAAAAATGGGTAGCAAATTCTTTGGTGTTGAACAGAAGAGATTACACCAAATCCAAAAGCATTACCCGTACAAGGAACCCAAAGAAAAATAAAACATGTAGGCGATGGGAACAGCCATGTGATAGAATGGGTCCTGCTCCAGTAGGAACCACTCTTAGCTTAGAAACTAGATGGCAATTTTATACATATAACAAAAGTAACGACTACTGTCACTCATCTCTTGTCATATTCTCTCAACTGCACATATAAACACACATACATATTGATACTATATACATCTTCTCATTTCTTGCTTTAATGAAACTCTCTCCCTAATTCTCTCGCCACCACATCATCCTCCACCATCGTCGCTCACACACATGTACAACAACACATTACATACTCTTCTCCACTGTCATCTCTCACAAACATGTACAACACATTACAAACTCCAGACTTTGATTCACTCCGCGTACCTCAATTAACATAGTCAAAAATCATAATGAAAAGTGACTAGTATTTAGGAACGGAGGGAGTATATGATACAGTAAAACCTCCATTAATTAATAATCGATAAATTAATAACCCGCTATAAATTTATATTTTCAATACAACTTTGTGGTCCTGGTATAATCGCGACGGTGTATTTTTAACCTCGATAATTTAATGATCTTGATAAATTTATAAATTTTACCGGTCCCAACGATATTGTTATATAGAGGTTTTCCTGTAATGTACCCCCCCCTCCCCTTCCTCACGTACACTTAAATAATGATGATGCACATGATTAAACAACTTCAAAATATTAGAAATGGTGCAAAAATGTAAGTAAAAATAATAGTCCCACAATATGGTGCTTGAAAACAAAAATAACCTAATCCGGTGAGTACCCTAGATGGGGCAAAGGTGCTACGGTTGGATCCCACCCGCCAAAAAAAAAATTAAATATATATTTTAAAAACATTTCTACTTTTTTATTAAAAAAACTTGTAAAATCTGTCATAGTTGTGTATTCGGGAATTTAAAATACCAGAGCCTCCAACTATATGAACTCTAAACAAGAGATGCAATTGCTCACAAATGTGACAAACAAGAGACCCAATTTCATAAAACTATTAAACAAGTTTGTGAATTGAGAAAGTTCTCAGTTCTGTTATGTACAAATCGTGCTACAGTTCAAAAGAAAAAAAAACATGCGAATATAAATCTTCTCTATAACATTAGAAAAGGAAAAAATTTACTGATGAACCATACAGCTTACCTGCATCCCACATTCTATGGAAATGGTACGAGAAGTTGATTCACCAAATGATAGTTTTGAAAGCCAATAACCAATTAAAAAGGCTGCAGCGTGAAGAAGTGCAACCGGAAGTAATAACTGAGCTCCCTGAGTTTTCAGTACATCAGCAACTTGCCCAATCTAGAACAAGAAAACGCACAAACGAGTTTCATAACGGTTGACCTATTAAAAAGCCATTAAAGATTTGAAATTACAGAACGTATCTTACAGGACTAGCACACAGAAGAGTGGTAAGCATAACTCCTATCAAAGGTGTTACTGTAATTATCTTTGAAGTAAATTTGGGGAAGAATTCATTTGCTAACACTGCCAAAAAGAAAAATACAAAGTCAATTAGAAGATCTAGAAAGTGATGCTTCATTTATCACGAATCGTATATAAGTTGATGCAAATCCAACTTTCTTATAAATGAACTCTAAAGTTTCATCTTCCCTCCTTGCGGCTAACACCAAGTCAAAGTGGGCAGATAAAATAGAAAACAGAATTAGTAATATCGAATCCCGGGCAACTGTATGCTATGTTACCCGGACTCGGGCATGGGTGTCGGACACGGGTTCGTATCCAAGTGTCGGACTCGGCAATATTCTGAAAAATTTACATGTTTTTGGCCTAAAATAAGTGTCCAAGTGTCCATACCCATGTCCGAGTGTCAAGTGTCCGACACGGGTACTCGAAGCAAAATGAAGAGTCTGGGTAACTAAGACTGTATGTTACCTCCAATTATTGTGGGCACTAAAACAACCTGAAAGGTGCTGAGTGCAAGGCCCTGCAAAGATTACAAAACAAATAAATTCAAATTATTAGCAATCCTAAATCAAATATTATTGCAATAGACAATAAAAGTATAGCCTATACATATAACATCCAGTGGACAAGGTAGATTTATGGCCTATCAATGATGCCTATAAGCAGGGGTTGATGCAAAATTATTTTTAACGACGGGATCCAAATAATTTATGAAATACCCATGTAATTTTTAATTTGTGTGGTGCCACCTCTAAATTGTTTAAAAAAATTAATGGTGAAAAAACAAAAACTTTGGGGGCACGTATTCCCAGTGCCTCTTCCTAGGTCCGCTCCTGTCTAAATTCTCATTTTCGGAGAAGAAGCGCTATTATCAGTCCATTATTTTTTTGTTATGCAACACGCTAATTACATAACAGACATTATACAAATATGGAATTCCATTCTGCAACACCAACTCTGCCAAACAGGTAATCCCGTAATACAACAAAATCGGTGTGAGACATTCACATTTCTGAAAGGGTAAAACTCTTTACTTAAATGATTGATGCAATTGTTCACTAAACATAATGACTTACTGCTGCATCAACTGGAACAAGCTGCCCAGCTAGAAGCTTAGTAAGAAGCGGCGTCATAATAATAGCACCAACAGTTGAACACCTACAAGAATTGCAAAGATCAAATTATACTAAAAAAAATTAAAGAAAACATACAGTCAAACTTGGTGAATATTAAATCTCTTCCATTATGTTTTTTGTTAGACTATTAGTTGTGCTTGAAAACACTGACTCCCCAGATTGGGTAGGCTGAAAATGAAACTCACATGCACACATTACAAGCAAAAAGGGATCAAAGACATAGAACAAATGTAGAAATAAAATAGTAACAATAAGAATATCAATGCTAATTACAAATGTCTTCTTTCTCTATTTGTGATTGGAGTCTTCACAAATATGGGACTTTGGTAGTATCGATTAAGGTCAAACTACTAGCAAATATTCACCATGGCCGTTTGCAACAAAAAAGTGGACAAATATATTGGTAAACTCTGTAGTAATATGTCTCTAATTTGCAGCATTTAGCATATGTAAAAGATTATTCTCTTCTCAGAACAGATACTCATTTATAAGGCTATGAGCCATATTTGTCAAAAAAAAAGATTATTCTCAAAATGTTATTTACCTTTCCTTTTTTTTTTCTCTATCAATAAAATAAAAAATCAGTTAAGTCCTCATCCTAACTCATTTTAAATTAACGGTATCAAGTTTTATGATAGAATAGCTAGACCCCCATGCCAGAAAAGTACTCAGATTTTATCTCCATGGTCTATGTGATTGTTACTTGGGAAGATTTAAAAGTTTCAAACAACTAAGGTCTAAGGGACCAATGGTCACATATATAACACTAGAACACTATGTTGCAAAAATGCTATACGCGGTATAATTTAAAAATCATATAATCTGTCTTTATGTAGCCATATAACCAGGGATGAAAGCATAATGTAACTTGCACATTCATTCCTAATTAGTTTGGCCATTTATACCGTAAAACTTTGCAACAAAGGAAATGAAGGTAAGGAAAAAATTATCCCACCAGCACCTAAAGTTTGTTAATATATTTTACTTTATCAGTTAATTTATAAAATCAAGCCCACACAGATTTCCAGAAGCTCCTAGTAATGCTTACGTTGTCATCAGAACAGACAGCGCTACATTTCCCTTTGAAATGTATGTTGCAACATTTGATGCCTGCCCCCCGGGGCAGCACGAAACCAGAATAAGCCCAGTTGCAAGTGGAGCAGACAGCTTAAGAGCCTGGGGAAAACAAAAGAGATTGCTTAATTGCAACTGAAACTCAACTTATTGTATAACTGGTTACCCAATGCAAAATTTTACAAGCTATAAGACATAAAAGTGTTTGAGTGGGCAGTAAGGCAGAGTCATGCATTTCCCAGAGGTGGTTTTAGTACATACTTATTTCCAACCCTTTATGCTTACCTACAAAGTAGCCTGGTATTTATTGCAAGAAGAAACAAATCACAAGGTTGGGATGATAACTAGTATAGTTTATAGGATAGATATCTGATGTTAAATAATATATGTCGCTTCTTAATAGTTGATCTAGACATACCGTTGCAATAGCAAAGCCTAATAAAGGCTTGATAAAGTACTGTGCAAGAAATCCTACACCCACCTGCACAACAGTGACTGTAGGTTAAAAAAACCTTCCAACAGAATTAATGTTAGTATAGTAATAGAATAGATTGTTCGTACAGTCCATGGATTTCGTAAACAACGTCTGAAATCATCAAAAGTAAGTGTCAATCCCATTGAAAGCATGAGAAAACCTAGGCCAACAGTGAAAAGATCCGTTTGCAGCCATGTCACCTGCAATTTTTTTATAAGAAATTAGATGTAGAATGTGTACTTTAACCTCCCATTAGAATGTCAAATGACCAAGTCAAGTAGGCAGTTCGACAGCAAACTTACTGCCGAGGGCTTGTATATGCCGATAATAGTACCCAGTATAACCTGTCAAAGTTTCAATTGATATGTCAACTTGTGTACCATAACTCATCACTCCAAACTCCAAAGTGAGCTAGATCACTGCGTTTAAGTTAAAGAAAAACGGAGAAGTACCATAATGGCCTTGGGCTGTTTTAAAAATAAATAAATCATACCCATAAAGGAAAAAGTGTAGTCAATGTTTCTATTATCTTCTCGTATTGGGTCATTCCGCTAGAACTACCAGAAAGGTCTCCAGGAACATTTGTTGCTGCTTTGCATCGAACTGTGCAGCTCCTAATTGTGACAGAACAGTACTTTTGTCATTTTATAATGAAAGTGAATGTTAAATAATGGATGCTTAGTGGCAATCCCCATCTTTTTTTGTAACTGACAAGTTACCATATGTACGAGTACGACCCAATGAATGACAGGAGTTTCTATAAGAGAACTTGACTAGTAATAAATTCCAAAACAATAAGCAGGAAAAAATGCATGATGTTATGAGAACATGTCTCTAACATACGTAGGTGAAATTTCTTTTAAGCAAAACTACTTCAGCTGAGTTTTTTGGCAGGTAGGACCTGTACCTTTTGTACTAACTCGACCAACTCGTTGTTGAGTAAGTGATACACAAAAGAATAAAAGATATATAGTCTGAAATCTGAGGGTACACCATGGGGGAACCCCCATCACTGCATCCGTCCACCCCTGGGTAGGGACAGCATCATCAGAAAATGATAAAATTTTCATTTCTCTTACATAAACATGGAGATGCTATACACCTGAGACTTGCAAAAAGGTGATCCACCTATCGTATCATTCAAAAAGATATTAAGCAAAATTATTCAATGGCTCCTCCGTCATACTGTTATGTAAATAGAGCTAACCAAACAACACCTGGCATATCCCGCTTCTTAATAAACAAGGTGGGTGTGGAGAGGGTAAAATGTCTGCAGACCTAAAGAGTAGTGAGGTTGTATTCATAAAAGACTCTGACTTTAATGGTGCTATTACATTACAAAAGCCACAACAATATGGTTCTAAAAATCACAATGGCTAAAGGACCAAAATGTGAAGATTCCATTTGCTTAGGATCAAAATGTCCATTTGCTTAGGAAATTTATAAAGCTTGGGGGGGGGGGGGGTTGTAGAGTGGGGAAGATACCAAAAGAGTAGGAAGGTTGCTTCCGCAGAAGACACCGACTTTAACAGTCCAATAAACCATAAGATTATGGTTTTTGTAAATCACAAAGGTTCAAAATACCAATATACGAATATTCTATGCGCATAAAAAACATAAACACATACATGACATTCTTAGCACTTGTGTTCACTTTAAATCTTAATTAAGCATATTAGCACCACTTAAACAATTTTAAATTCAATTAAAGATAAAAGTTACCTGGAAATAGAAGATTGAACATTTGAATGAGGAAAAGGAAGAGCAATCAGAGCCTTTGCCTTACTCTCAACTCTCAAACCCCTCCTCACATTATCAGCTACATCAAAATCACACTTAAAATCTGAAAAAAAATCACATAACTTCAATCTCAAAACCAAAACACACCAACCCTTTTCAAACAAACATATTTAAGCACAAAAAACAGCAAAAAGATGAATCTTACTGAGATGGGTGTGCAATCTTTTAGCAGATAATCCATTGTTTGACCTTGAAAAAGCATCAAATGAGTGAAAGGTACAATCTTTGGCAACCAATCTTGAAATAGTCGCCATTGGGGATCAAGAAAATAGATCAAATTATATGATCTTGAGCAGTGAGGAGAGCCAAATGAAGATATATTTGAGGTGGTCGTGGATATCAATGAACCACAAAGAGGGGATAATACAATGAGGGAAATCTGTATATATATTGTGCACAACTGTAAGTTTTTGAAATGGCAGTCAAAATAAGTTAAACCCCTTTTCAATTATTGAGTTTTCCCCACAGACACACTCACTTGTGTTCTAATTTGTGAACCATATGTCCTGTTTGATTTTGGTCATTACATTTTCTTTTTCTAGTTAAAGCTAATTTTTTTATAATCAATTATTTCATTTAATAAAAGTCATATGATATTTACAAAAATAATCAAAATTGATTAAAAATGCATTAAGATAAATCAAACCAAAGTTTTTTTGTCAAAACTACTATCATTAATCAGAAAAAAAAATTAACTATAATACATTCCTCGCTCACATTGTCGAAATATATAATATTTTTAAATAGATAATTTAACGATCTGTTATAGGTATGAGATATATATATATACATTTGAACAACTGATAATAACTGTAATCCGACATTACTCGTATCAACGAACCAATAAAAAATAAAATAATATAAGTTTCCATAAAAGAATGGAAATTCCCCCTTTATTTTATTATCTTGGGGTGAAAAGTAAATATTAGAGGTCAGCCATGATTCATGCTGAATTAGCATGAGAATAATACAGATGTCAATGGTTAATAAAAAAAGTTGGAATAGTAAAAAAAGGGTTACCGTACAAAAAAAGAAATTCAACATTAGTGGTAGTTGCACAACTCATGGGGGAAACTAAACTATAAAACCTGTGTGCATGGCTATGGCATTCTTTTAGAGAGGGCTTGATCAAATCAAAAAGGAACTCTGTGGGGGGAAGAGTTCCTCAGGGGGCAAGTTTGACTCTTTGAGAGAGCAATCTCTCTTTTAGTCTTTCTTACTTTTGTTTAGTTTTCTCCCATTTCATTGAATCCCCTTGGTTTTTTTGGGCCAGCAATGGCCTCTGATTTAGACAATATTAAAAATGAGCAAGTGGATCTTGTAAGCAACTACTACTCTTAGTTTTGTTTTAATGGTATATTGTTAAAGTCATTTGTCAATAGTTGTGCATGTACATGGTGATGTGCAGGAGAAGATTCCCATGGAGGAAGTGTTTGAGCAACTGAAATGTTCGAAGGAAGGCCTTTCTTCTGATGAAGGTGCTAAGAGGCTAGAGATTTTTGGCCACAACAAGCTTGAAGAGAAAAAGGCAAGCTTATTGTATTTTTTTTAGTATCAGTTTGATTACTGGTGTTCTTATTGTATACTTTTGTTAGTGAAAGCTTAATAGTATTAGGCTAATTGGTGAAAATATGCATGATACAGGAAAGCAAGATTCTTAAATTTCTGGGTTTTATGTGGAATCCTCTATCATGGGTCATGGAAATTGCAGCCATTATGGCCATTGTCTTGGCAAATGGAGGGGTGGGTATCTACTACTAAATAAATTTTGAACGTTCGGTTTTTTTGCCAGTGTTTAGGTAACTAAAATTTCTGAACAATGCAGGGAAGGGCACCGGATTGGCAAGACTTTCTTGGTATTGTTGTGTTGCTGATTATCAACTCCACCGTTAGTTTCATTGAGGAAAACAATGCAGGAAATGCAGCTGCTGCTCTTATGGCAGGTTTGGCCCCCAAAACTAAGGTACGAATTATGATAATGATAACAATAGATAACAATTTATTATGTATATATGAATTTAAATCATCTTGATACTAATGTCTGTGAACATTAAACTTATTGAAGGTTTTGAGAGACGGAAAATGGGGTGAGCAGGATGCATCAATCTTGGTCCCAGGAGATCTTATCAGTGTCAAGTTAGGTGATATTATCCCAGCTGATGCTCGTCTCCTGGAAGGTGATCCATTAAAGATTGACCAGGCTGCACTCACTGGTGAATCTCTTCCAGTCACAAAGAACCCCGGTGACTCTGTATTCTCTGGTTCTACATGCAAGCAAGGTGAAATTGAGGCTGTTGTCATTGCCACTGGTGTGCACACCTTCTTCGGGAAAGCTGCACATCTTGTTGATAACACTCATCAAGTTGGACATTTCCAGAAGGTAAAATAATATACATATTAAAAGCATAAATAAGAGAATGATGATAGAAGAATCTAAAGCCCAGGTACTACTTTGAATGAATTCAGGTGTTGACATCCATCGGTAATTTCTGTATATGCTCGATTGCTGTTGGGATGCTCATTGAAATTATAGTGATGTACCCCATTCAGCACAGGAGTTATAGAGACGGAATTGACAATTTGTTGGTACTTTTGATTGGAGGAATTCCAATTGCAATGCCAACAGTATTGTCCGTGACCATGGCCATCGGTTCCCACAGACTATCACAACAAGGTGCTATTACCAAAAGGATGACAGCCATTGAAGAGATGGCTGGAATGGATGTCCTTTGCAGTGACAAGACTGGAACCCTCACCCTTAACAAGCTTACCGTTGACAAGAACTTGATTGAGGTCTTTGCAAAAGAGGCTGATAAGGATGCAGTTGTGTTGTACGCTGCTAGAGCCTCCAGAGTTGAAAATCAGGATGCAATTGATGCTTCAATTGTTAATATGTTGAGTGACCCCAAGGAGGTGGGGTCATTAGTTTCTTTATTAATTATGTCGCTCTTTCTTGTTATCTGTTATATATTTGTGTAACATATGTCTTGGGCAATGTTGTAGGCAAGAGCTGGAATCCAGGAAGTGCACTTCTTGCCGTTCAACCCAGTTGACAAACGAACTGCAATCACCTACATTGACACTTCTGGCAATTGGCATAGGAGCAGCAAGGGTGCTCCTGAACAAGTACAACTCTCACTTTCAAAATTGATGTCAGATTTAATTTCTCACTTTCAAATTTCTAAACCTTCACATTAATGTATGTTACTAGATTATCGAACTTTGCCAACTAAAAGGGGAGACTCTAAAGAAAGCTCACACAATCATAGATGATTTTGCAAATCGCGGCCTTCGTTCCTTGGGTGTTGCACGACAGGTGAACTAGCAGTTACAACAATTATTTTTCATTTGGTCCTAAGAAATAAAACAGTGTGAAATATTAACTTATTCCATTTTTTTCATTCAAACATCATCATATTCTTTTCAACCAAACAGAGCGTAAACATTTATAAAAGTGTAATCAAGGTTGCTTGTTATAATCGCATGCTAAATATCTTTAATAATAATATGTTTACAGACAGTGCCAGAATGCACCAAGGAAAGTGCTGGATCACCGTGGGAGTTTATTGGCTTGTTGCCATTGTTCGACCCTCCAAGGCATGATAGTGCTGAGACCATCCGCAGAGCTCTTGATCTTGGTGTGAATGTTAAGATGATCACTGGTGATCAACTTGCTATTGGCAAAGAGACTGGTCGTAGGCTTGGCATGGGCACTAACATGTACCCCTCTTCTTCCCTTCTCGGACAGAGCAACGATGAGTCAATTACTGGAATTCCTATTGAAGAGCTCATTGAGAAGGCTGATGGATTTGCTGGAGTCTTTCCTGGTAATCTATCAAGTATACATTGTTTGTTTGTATACGTGTGTGAATTTACTTTTTTCAAATATGTTACTTATTCATGTGTGCAGAACATAAATACGAGATTGTGAAGAAATTGCAAGAGAGGAAGCACATATGTGGTATGACCGGAGATGGCGTGAATGATGCACCAGCACTAAAGAGGGCAGACATTGGTATTGCAGTGGCAGATGCAACTGACGCCGCTAGGAGCGCTTCTGACATTGTTCTGACCGAGCCTGGGCTAAGTGTGATTGTGAGTGCTGTCTTAACCAGCAGAGCCATCTTCCAGAGGATGAAGAATTATACCATCTATGCAGTTTCCATCACTATCCGTATTGTTATGGGTTTCATGCTCATTTCTCTCATCTGGCAGTTTGACTTTGCACCATTCATGGTGTTGATCATTGCCGTCTTGAATGATGGAACCATCATGACCATTTCTAAAGACAGGGTCAAGCCATCTCCACTGCCTGATTCATGGAAGCTCAAGGAAATTTTTGCCACTGGCGTTGTCCTTGGCTCTTATCTTGCTATAGTCACTGTGGTGTTTTTCTATCTTGTTGTCGAAACTGACTTCTTCCCAGTAAGTTAATTTTCGTTACTTCTTGAAAGTAGTTGAAAACATTAAGCATAATTGATATCTAATGTTTTTATATGTAATGCATACAGGATACTTTTGGAGTTAAGCCCATCAGCGATAGTCCTGATGAGCTTACTGCTGCTCTTTATCTTCAAGTCAGCATCATTAGTCAAGCACTCATCTTCGTTACAAGATCACGAGGCTGGTCATTCCTTGAGCGACCTGGCTTCATGCTCATCTTTGCCTTTCTAGCAGCTCAGTTGGTGGCAACACTTATTGCAGTGTATGCGACCTGGAGCTTTGCTAAGATCCAAGGGATTGGATGGGCATGGGCTGCAGCCATATGGGTGTTCAGCATCATCACCTACTTCCCTCTTGATGTACTCAAGTTCATCATCCGATTTGCAATGAGTGGTCATGCTTGGGATTCTATGATCGAAAACAAGGTACAAAAATAACATACTCAACACAATGTTAAACCTTCCCTACAGGATGACAGGATCTCACATTTGTAATTATTGCAGGTTGCTTTCAGTACCAAGAAGGATTATGGTAGGGGTGAGAGAGAGGCACAGTGGGCTGTGGCTCAACGCACCCTTCACGGTCTCCAGACTTCAGAAACAAACGACATCGGTAACCATAAGGAAATGTCCGAGCTTGCTGAGCAGGCTAAGAGGCGGGCTGAAGTTGCAAGGTGCATTAAATCATGATACATACTACAAAAATTATTGCAAAATATATGATATTGTATTATTCAAAAATTAGTGGACTAGTAGCTAAAATAGTGCGAAATTTGTGTGTTTCAGATTGAGGGAGCTGCATACACTCAAGGGGCATATGGAATCAGTAGTGAAGCTAAAGGGTTTGGATATGGATAACATGCAACAACACTACACTGTGTAAGAACAAGAAAGCATGCAGCATCAGTACAAATGAACAAAAATTGATATGTAGAGAAAATATAGTAGCAAAACAGTCCCAAATGGGAATATGTTACTCAAGTTCCATTAAAAAAAATACATGGGGATAATATGAAATGTTAAGAAACATTCGTAAACAAGGACTATTTAACGCAAACTATTGCAACAATTTTACTATGCCTCAAGTTGCAATGCACTTTTGAGTTCCTAATAAATTTCCCCTTCTCCATATCCTCGACCGGTGTAGACCTCTTCTGGCAGTCTAATGACTCCAATTCCCTCCTCCTTGAGTAGCTTCCATACTTGGTATCTCCCATTGTTAGGGGGAGCACTATTGAAAGGATGGATGCCAATTCTGTCGCATGCATATTTAAAAATATTATATTCTATATTCACTGTATCATTTCCAACATCCTTTTTAAAAAAAACACTCTAATAATTAGTATCCATTGCCAACTTTAATAATTTAAAAGAAAAAAATGAAAAAATATTAGGTATATTAGACAAAGTAATACTCTCTCAGTTTTTATATATTTGTCGTTTAATTTTATAACACGTAGTTTAAAGTGGTTTGACCGTATAGTTAAAATAATTATTTTTCAATTTTTTTATGAATTTTACTATAAGTTATACTCCCTCTTCCCTCTCATTTGTTTACACTTTCCTATTTGGGATGTTCCTTTCAAAATTTTCCAAAAATAGTAAAGTTTTTATAATTTTTAAATTAACAACATCCACTATTTTCCTCCACTATACCCACTTTATACATATAATATTAATCGGTCCCACTACTTTACTCATTTTTTCAACTTTTCTCCACTAGTTTATCATTTTTCTTAGTAAACATTTGGGAGGGACGGAGGGAGTATATTTTTATTTTAAAAATTAAAAATAATGATTTTTACTAACAATCAACGACAAATATATAAAAATAAAGGGAGTATATTATATCAATGAAGTGAGGATCTTATTTTATGGGATGATAATTTTTGAAACCCTTTGTTATAGCACAAAATGCAAAAATACTCAACTCCAAATGGTGTCATACTTACATGCAAATATGCATCTTTAGTTCTATATTTGAAATCAAAATACATATGCATCCTTACCACATCATCTATTACTACAAATGGAGATGAAAAATTAAATAATTATTGTCTTGTATATCTTAAAATATCAAAATAATATTAAATTAAATAGAAGTCAAAAGATTTATGTAAATTTGAAACTAGTTAGAGCATCCGTTATGTATAATATCTACTTGTCACTCTATTATACCTAACATTTAAAAAATGGAACACTCCAACCTGTTAGATATAATTTTATATAACTAAAGAGATGCATGCCATATTTGTTGATTGCATCATCTATAATACTACAGGCCATCTCCCGCCTATATTGACCATAATCTAGCCTAAATTTTATTTAAAATTTTATTTTTTATATTTTTTTATAACAGGTTTAAGGTTTAAATATATAATATTATAATATAAAAATGAGGTATATATGTATAAATATACTATTTGTATTTTTATTTATAAGACAATAATGTTATGTAATATCAAGTGTAATAAGGTTATTTTATTGTTAACTAAATATATAAAAATTGTAATATATTAAGATATATTTTAGTCATATATTTTATTTTATATGTAAGTGTTCATAATAACTACTCATTTTTATTTTATAATGTCTACTTTAAAATATTGATAGAAATATAAAAATTTTATAATGAAATATCTTTTATTAAATATATTATTTTATTTCCATAAATATAAATATAATTAATTAAACTCCCTTTCAAAAAATAAAGAAATAATAAATTTATTTTATTTATATATTTAAAATTAATAAAAAAAATATTATAAATATAACTAATGATTATAGCTAGTGCCCATTAGAGCAAAAATGCTTACATGTTCAATAAAATTTGATCTAACCATGTTTTAACTAATAATTTTAGATGTTACCATTGGAAATGCTCTTATAAAACTAGAAATGAAGTGCAATTTTTATTTTAACACCAAAAAATATTTTGGTGTTAGTTATCGCCATTACATCTATTATTCGACTTGCTCTTTATGTACTATAAATGATGGATGCCAATTTTTGACAACTTAAATTAGAATTAGCACAACATGATAACTCACTTCACATCCCAGTAACATCCAACAAGAAGTCCAAGTCTAATATAAGTGTTAAAGCCTCGTTCTTGTACCCTGTGATTCTAATTCTAGTTTTTTAAAACTGTTTTGGTTTTAAAAAAAGTTGTGTTTGATTTTTATTTTACATGTATTCTATTCTCAAAATAAAATCTTGCAAAAGAAGAATAAATACTTCTGGGATTTAAAAAATTCTTGAAGATAGTAGATGTTAGTCAAAACTCAAAAATTCACCATTTGAAAAAATCTTAAAACAAACTTTAGTTTTTCAATTATCATCTAATTTGAAGAAATTTATGAAATCTTAATTGCATACCAATAAAATGTTAAAAAAAATAATTTGAATTTCCATTGAAATCTTTAAAATTTTAAAATCTTAGTTAAATATGACCAAATTATAGTGGATTATGCAAAATCCAAACAAAATATTATGAAATTTTCAGAATTCAGAAAAAACTTCACATATTTTAATATTACTCCCTCCGTCTGAAAAAAGTGTAATTTAGTATGAAAAGAATAAAAAAGTGGATAAAGTGGTAGGACTAGTCAATATTTAATGTATAAAGTGAGTGTAATGGAATAAAGCAATGATTATAATTAACTTTTATATTATAAAATTTTAGTATTTTTAGTAAATTTTTAAATGTATAAAATTGAATAAGTCATATAAAAAAATATAGAAATTAATAGGATAGTAGGTTTAAACATAAACCTACTACCGCAATGAATCATTGCGGTAACGCAATGAAACATTGTGATAGTCGTCTTTTGAACACAGACACACGCGGAAACTACCATTATACCCGCCCCAACCTAGAAACAAACAAAAAACACCGGCGATCAAAAGCGATTTCAGCGAAATCAAACAGCTCCTGATATTTTTCTTAATCAAACAGCTTTGTTCTCTTTCTCTCTCTCGCTCATACATTCTTGAGGTAATTTTCTGAAATATGTTTGTTTTTAACCATTAGGGATATAATTGGGGGTTTGATTTTTGTGGATTGTTGAATGATTTAATTATTAGAATAAGCATTAAGAATAAGCATTAAGATGATCTGAGGATGTTATTTATGTATTTTTCGTAATTTTTGGTATGCTAAATCGATGAACCTGAGTTCTCGGATTTTTGATTTTTTATTTTCGATTTCTTGAGTTATACAGATTGTTGTGGTTGATTAGGATCATGTAAATAGATTGTACTCCTTCTGAACATCATTTTGATATCAAAATCATGAAGTTTGGTTTAGAATTGAGGCGATTCGACTGTTAGCCGGACTTTGTTCGCCGGATTCAAAGATGAGTAAGGAACAATTTGCTCGTTGTGTACCCCCGAGGGCGATATCATACAGCCCCGTGACTGGTACCCTCAGCAGATGATGGGTGATGCGGTATGGTATTCTTCACTTGTTTCCAATTGTAGTCTTTACCAGTTTTCCTACAACTATTTAGGTTATTTTTCCGTGAATTATCGTTAATTCCCTACAACTTCTTGTAAAATGGATTAAAAATGAAAATAAGGACTTGTTTAGGTTAATTTCCCGTGAATTATCGTTAATTCCCTACAACTACTTGTAAAATGGATTAAAAAAATTTTGCTGAAAAAATTTCATTTGACTGTTGAAATTGCCACAATGAAGCATTGCGGCGTGTCCAAACTACCGCAATGAAACATTGCGGTGTGTCGGTCAAGCTTTTGCTCTATTGACCATTCAATTCAACTGCCGCAATGTTTCATTGCGGCAATTTCAACAGTCAAATGAAATGTTTTGAACAAAATTTTTTTTGTGCCAAATTTAATTTTGTGAATTTCAAAATTCTTATTAATATTGGCACAAAAATAAGTTTTGCACAAAAAATAAATTTGACTGTTGATAAATTTTTTAAACTAAAATAACTCAATTCACTAAAAAGTATAAAATTAATAATATTATTTTTTAAACTAAAATTATTCATACGATAATTTAAAGAAAAAGTATAGAAAAATTTAAATTGATAAATTTATTATTAAAATTGATAATATTTTAATATATTACTACTACTTATATTTAATGTTAACATATTTTAAAAAATTAATTACTGTTGAACATTAATATTATTTTTATACTTATATAAATAAGTTAAATATTAGAACAAGCTAAAGAGAGGGCAGTTTGAACATTAAAAACTGGGAGACTAACCAAAAATGAAACATTGTGGCCCAACAATGAAACATTGCGGAATGCGCAATGTTTCCTGTGCATGGCGACATCCCGCAATGTTTCATTGCGGAAGCCAAGACCCGCATTGAAACATTGCTTTCCCCCGCAATGTTTCATTGCTGTGAGTTGGCTGGCTGTCCCCCCAACCTACGTTGGCTCCTGATTATTTCCCTATTTATAATGAATATATGTATATTTTTAATAGATATATGCATATTTATTTTTAAAAGTTACATAATTTTATAATATGTATAAAAATGTAATCTAAATATATATTTAATATATTTCATAATTTTTTTTACCTAAAAACTTATATTTTTACTTATTTATTTCAATTAATATTAATATTCAATTTTACACGAAAAATACGACACGAGACAAAAGTACTCGATCATGAATGTACACGAATCCTAAATATATCGATTTTTTATTTGACCTTCAAGTACACGAAATATAAAAATACACGATACAAAAATATACGACACTAAGATACTAAGATGCCTAACTATCTGTGAGTACAAAGAGTGGTATTATTGTAACCACAAAACTTATTTAAAAATTATAACTATGCCATTAAAATAGACCATGTCCTTAGGTAAGCTCATAGGAGTAACATTTTTCTCATTATAATTTATAAATAAAAAGGACAAAAAAGTGAAAGAAAGCGCAAATTTTTCCTATTAAATTGATGAAAATAATTGAAATTTGAAGAGGGGGAATTTCCCTCCACTAAGTAGAAAACAAATTGAAGTGCATTTGGATGACCTAGCTAGCTGAACAAGTGAATCACTCACAATGTGGCAACTCTTACTAGCAGCAGCAGTAGCAGGATCTGGCCTTTTTATTAAGCGTTTTTGTGATTCCAATTCTTCGAAATCTCATTTTGATTCTTCCTCCAAACCCTCTGATCACATTTTTGACCAATTTATCGAAATTTCTTCCAAACAATGCCAGGACTCATCCGTTTTCAGGTTTTCTAGCGCTTCTGAGTCGAAAAAATCAAGAAAGAAATTGGGGTTTGTTGTTTGCAAGATCAAGAAAAATAAGAAGAAGAGATCGAGTTGTAATTATGCTAGTGAAAACTGTCCCCCTCAAGGTTTGTTTAATTATTCGTGCCTGAACGTTACTTAATGTAGCACTTTGGTGTCCTGAGTTTCAAATTCGTAACTAAATAAATTAATAAGTTAAAAATTAAATTGGCGGAAAGTCTTAACCAATTTAGTGATACATTAGATAATTTTCAGCCACTGCTCTGCAATTTACTCGAATGAAACATAGAACGATATGGTAAATATACTTGTATTGTGAAATTCCTTTTATATTATATACTGTTGGTTGGAAATTGACAAGGGAGTATATAGTTTATGAATGGTAATTATGCTTGTATTTTACTTAATTAGGAATAGATGCATCAATTTATTGTCGTTTCATTTAATGGGCTGTTTATCTCTGTGTAAGTTCGATGAACTAATTTGCGAAAATATGCTAATGACAGTTTAGAAAGGCATCAATGTATCATGTATTGTAGTTTCATTTTAAAGAGGCTGTGTATTTCTCTACGGAAGTTAGATTGAATCATTTGCTAAAATATTCTCAGGCCAGTAGGAAGATTTACGAAATACATGCTTGTGCACGGAGAGTGGTTTTGTTTGATCTTGTTTTTCCAATGTTCATACTAGTAATGGCTTTGTGTTGTCCTGTAACTAGCACTTAATGTGTCACTTTACATTATGAGCGAAGTCAATTGACATTTAGAACTCATGTTTTGACAGCAGTTGACACATCATTTGCTTTGGGATTTGGTGCGGGATTAATATGCATGATGTCAGCAAAATCTGAGATCAGTAGGCTGAACACTGCGATTGACGAGACTACAAAAGTTGTCGAGGAATTGAAAACTGTGGTTGCTAGAAGAAAATCATCCCGTGGTCTTGATATTTCATGTTTGAGAGCTGATGGGAATGCAAACACAAAGAGAAGAAGAAACAACTGTTCCAAATTAATACTCGACAAAACTAGTAGTGGAAACATATTTGATAGCAGACCTGATAGCTCTTTTCGAAGTAATGAAGGTGAATGTGGAAGTAGTTGTCTTACCGAAGATCTTCAATCAGGAGTTTTGATGGATCAGCTGGAAGCAGAGCTTCAATCTGAACTTCAGAAGCTGCCTTGGTGCACTGCAGAAGCTTCTGGCCCTGCCAGAGGGTCAGATTTTTTCGAGGTATAATTTCACTATGAAAGATCGTTGCTAAGCATTTTACTATACAAGCGTGTTTGCTGCAATAATTGTTATTTACATGCACACCATATTCTTGATATGGACTTGCCTATGGATTATTTTCTGAATTAGGCAAATAGCATAGCTCTTTGCTTGGTTAAGACAAATGAATATCCTTGAACTGCAGAGACCTAAAGCTCTCTTCATGGTTTTCTCCGAGGAGCATCAAACTCTAATCTTGATTAGTTTTTACTTTTTAGACCTTCAAAGAGTTCAGTTCTAGTTACAGCTTAGTCAAAATGACCTCAACACTCAATTCTGTCATGGTTGATTCAAATGAGTTAATTTTCTGATACTGCTAAAAATGCTAATCAATTTTTTACCCATAATCAAGTTTGGTGCTGGATTAGGCAGTATTGCTTTTAACAGCAGTCAATATATTCATAATTCCAACCATCAATGGATCCTGCTAGGGGAGTTGAGACACTAGAGGACAGTCATAATGATACATCTACGAGACGCCCGCGGTGTTTACACGTGACTATGTTAATTAAATATTTATGTATCAATATGTCTTCTTGTAAGTAATAGTACTGGTTAGCAATATTTGATCTGTAATACAACTAAAAACACAATCAGTCATGAAGTTATTAAATTATTAATTTTCCCCAAAACTACTCGTTTTGTATGATACTCTGTAGACAAAATAACAACTACCAGTTGGGATCTAAATGGATAGGGATGTTGTGTTCTTAAGTGTCATGCGGTTGTGGGTGTCCATGGTGGCGCCTAGCAGCATGCGTATAGCTACTTGGGAGCCACATTTCCATGCTACTCCCCACCTCCAAAAACTCCATATGGTCTGTGGTAGCCACCATAATAAGCTTGGCTAAAACAATAATATGCAAGACATGATTCCACAAAGTCGCTACAAGCCAGACTTTATAGCTTTAATTAGATGATGAGGTCATATTATCCTTGGACCATTTGCTTATAAATATGTGAAAATAGCTTATACATGGTGAATTGAACTCTAAAAGCTAGTAATCGTACAAATTAACTTCTTCTATTTATAACATAAGTACATAATGAACAAACTCTGATAAAACACTTTGCCAGTTTTGCGGCTCTTAAACATGCTGAATATTATTTGATTAACTAAACCAATGTGTTACTTAGCAAAATTTATGAGCTATCCAGAATCAGTTCCTTAATCACAGAAAGACCATTTATTATAAGCTATTTTTCCTCCAATATATGCTTTACATTAATTCCTTTTCCTACTTAAGAAATTTCTGCTGATAGATGAAAAAGATTTCTTAGACTTTGAAGATCTGTATGTGTGCGTATATCATATTTCAGTTTGACCTGGAACCTTTATATGGTGATCCGACCGAAGCTTCAGCTGAAGAGTTTGACTCACTAGACAACCCAGATTTGGAAACTTATCAAGATTATGGAGTGCTTCCATCTGAACTGGGTCAGAAATTAAGCCATGTGGTCCTTGAACAGCAGGAAAGCCAAATTACCGAGCTGGAGTCCAAGCTACATCATTCCCAGTACAAACTCAATGACAAAGAAGTTGAACTCCAGACATTAAAGGACTGCATTAGATGCCTCACTGAAGTCTCTCTAGTGTCTGCTTCAGGTCGGTTTATAGTATTTTTTAACAAATGTCCTGTCTAGCTATTTCTCTTTGAAACACTATTTTTAAGTCGTACAGGGCCTTATTGTCTTTCTTGCGAGACATCTTAATAACCTTACTTTCCTAAGTAATCAACTTGAAATCAGTTAAAAGAGTAATTTGCAAATTTTTGACAGAAATATGTTCATGGAATAACCCCTGCATTTAAATTTTCCGTAGCCTCTGTTCACGTTACTATTGTCATTTATCTGTCATAACTTTATTTTCAGATGGTGAAATCGAAGCCCGAAAAAAATCAGGAGGAGAACAATAAACTAATCTGGCTCTAAAAATCATGGGACCTGAAAAGAACTCAGTGGTTGGCATCAAAGGGCAATGAACTATGAAAATTACATTTAGCTGCTGCACTAAATGAATGGTACTCAAGTCTGCAACTATGTTTCTTACTGACAAGTGGTAAGGTTAACGAGGATGCAGATTTGAATTGAATCATAGGAAAAGTTTACCACTCATGTTAGCAATTTGCCTGTTCTTGGCTAGCGCTAATGTAGGAGTATATTGCTTAATTCTAATACATTAACACCGGTATTTAACATATGGTTTTATCGTTTCAACTATACAATTTCATTCATTCTGCTCCAGTACTGCTACACAGTACACACTCTTCATGCACGAGTATTTGTATTATAATTTTCATATTTTGATACTAAAGATGGATTAGGATTAGTACTGGGGACCAGGGCTGTAATTAGACGATAAAAGACCATGTAGTGCCAATAAATCAAACCATTAATAGCTATGAGCTGTTTTATAGGACCCAGCTTTCATCTACAATAAGCTCGTCCATGTGGTTTCCACAGGTTACAACAGAGACAATTGAAAGCCTGAAGGTACACCCAAGTTTATTTAGCAATATAACCCACATAATTGAAGATTTTATACCTGTATTCATGTGCATTTTATACTCTAGGCATACAATGCGAATTCAAGACTTAATAAATTTATGAAGATTTCACGAGATTGTAGATCTTGTAGGGTTTTTGAGGGTTATATGCAATCATACATACTCTATATATGTGTATGTATACCAAAGATTCATGCTCTCTGTAGTAGGAATGAATAATTTAGGTACAAAGGATAGTGAAAAGAATGAAACTATTCGAGAACAAAATGAAATGTGTATAGGTTCTCAACTTCTTTTACTCCATATTATCTTAAACAAGTTTAAGTAAGAGTTAATACAGGATAACTAGACATACTACTTACTAATTTCTTAGGTCCTCAATACAATATGTGCTCTCAGTCATTTTTTCGATCTTTTTTCTTCTAACTTGCTCTGGTATCTTTAATCTGGTTCATTTTCTCATCATGTTGAACTATTACTCTATTTTTTTTGAAAAATGATATTCATCTTGATTTCTTTTAATTGTAACAGATATGGGCATCTATATTTGAAACTTTGGCAAGTTAATGAGTCGTGTCTTATTCTATCTTCAATTGAATTCGAAATAAATTAATTCTCAACCATAAGAAATTAATTCCAACAGCACAGACCATGAAAGTTCCTTGCAAGACGCTATTAATTGTACCTCACCTAGAATGGCAATGGCTCTCATCTTTTGGGATTAAAAGATCGACAAATACTCACCGGACCAACTCATAGTTCACGAACCCAGTATCTTATTTTGTCATGTTTAAATAGAGAGAGTTATGAATCTTGGTGGAACCAGGGAGGTTAAATTTTTATGCATATTACTAAAAAAAATTGAAATAAGGATTTATTCATGAATACTAATTCCCGTTATATAGAAAGGATAAACATGGAATGCACCTGTAAAGAAGCTTTACTTGCAAACATATACATTTAACTTTGCTAAGTATTTATTCCTAAGTTGGACATATTGCATTTGCATGTATAGAATTTGAGTTTAGTTAACTTATAGACGGTGTACGATAGTCCAATTTACAACTTAGAGCTGTACCAATAGAGACAGTTTTAACTGTCAAAATGCTGGCTTTGTTATGATACTACGCGTATAAATATAAAATCCAGCCATGCCATGCTTCTTTCAAGTATCCCCAAGTCCTCTCTTCATGATCTGAGCCTAGTAACGGAACTAAACTTGCAGTTACCTGTTAAAAACTCATGGCGCTCAACAGAGGTAGCAGCAGCAGCAGCAATACCGTTCTTCTCTGCATCTTTCTCGTGCTGTTTGTAATCCCCTGTTTAGCAAAAGGTCAGTACACATAACACGCATAACAGTATGTGAATTAGGATACGATCAAAATAGATGGTTTTAACCATTGAATGTTATAATTTTTGGTTGCAGAGAAAGTGGATCCAGAAGGAATGGATACAGGGATATACGAGATAGATTATCGAGGACCAGAAACTCACACATACACTCTTCCTCCTCCAAATAAAGGTCGTGCCAAGTCTCACAGCAAATCTAAAGGCTTGCTGATGACTGCACGCAAAGCAAGAGCAAATGTAAGAATTCAATTCATTGTTAACACTTGCACATAATTTTTCAGCTAAGAAATATGTTTGCACATCGTAAATTTGATAATCTACTGTTTCTAATTGGATTTGATTTTGATTTCAGGCTAAAAAGATTAATGGATGAAGCTGTGCATGCAAGGAAAATGGGATTACAATATTAGAGTTGGATTCATTTATTTATACTGAATATGCAAATTTGAAATGTGGATTGATCGATATATGTGATCTACAAGAGTCCACTTCATGTTTTTCACTCTCTGTCTTTATTTTCAACTATTTTTCTGATAGCATAATGAATTAGCATTGCCCAAGGACTATGGGTATTCCACTTGTATCGTTTGAGACCAAAACTAATGTTTATATCTTTGTTGTTTTATATAAATGAAGTGTGTAAAATAATACTTATTTACTTTATTCTTTAGTCAGAAATTTTTCTGTTTGATGTTTATATCTTTGTTGTTTTGTATAAATGAAGTGTATATAATAATACTTATTTACTTTGTTTTTTAATCGGAAATTTTTTGAGAATTGATAAATGCATACTTTTTTTTATGAGTTGCAGATCGTTTGTTAATATAGAGACCAAAATACCATTTTATACATATTTAATTTAATTTTTATTTATTTTCATGAACACCAAGATAATTTGATCTTAATTTTAATAAAGAGCGTGTACATATTTTGAAGAATACTAAATGTTTAAGAAAATAAGAGTAACTTGTATTTTTTTTTGTTAGAGAAATGCTTCTCGCAAGATAAATTGTACCGAAATACAATACCGCAAACGGAAGGGTTCCGTTCGTTCTATAAAGCTTATCATCTAATTGAGATGCCCCGGAAATTTAGACAATAAAACCTTAAAGTCCGAGAAGATAACACCCCGAAAAAACTAATAAAAGGAGACTTATCTTGTGGTAATAGGTCCAATACACCGCTTGTGCATCTTATCCTTGTGTGTCTATAAAAGGAGACTTATTTGAGTAGTGTGGTAATAGGTCCAATACACCGCTTGTGGATATTATCCTTGTGTGTCTATAAATCATTTACCTGTTCATAAACACCACCAATAAACAAGATAAAATCTAACACCAAAGGGGTTTCCTTTGGTTAGACACTTTTCGTTAACGATTTTTCTTCGTATATATTTAACAAACTACTGATACTAAACTTATGACAATAAAAATTTCTATCCGTTTTATGAACAATAAAATTAATCTTCTAATAAAATAATATTTCCAATATATGTTTTTTATACCTTAATAATATCGACCAAATATCTATAACCTTAATAAATTAATAAAATCTACGGTTCCCCATGTTGTTGGTTCAAATTATTAATAACTTATTTATAGAAACAACCTCTTATTAATGTGACTCAATTTCGATATTATATCACTTTACTTCTTTTTTCAAATCCTTTACTACCTTTTTCATATTTACCAAAAGTCAAATTTTTTTACTTAGTCATTATCTCTTCTTGAGATACATCCTTATCTCCCTCTTTTTATCATTTTACATTCATTTAATCACAAAATATCCCCCAAACAGAGAAAAAGGCACTGCATAGCGTGCTGCCACTTATGTGTTCATTCAATTGTTTATTAGTAGAATCTTTTATAATTGTAAGCCCCTCTATTAGTAATTCAAATTCAACGTATCCTTTAAATTTCAGTTGTATTTGTACAAAGATATCCTTACCACTGGTTCCATAATTTTAGAATATATTAATTATTCAACCATTTTTCCATGATTAGTGCTTCTTTAATATCCACTGTCTAACAGCTCTCTTGGCAATTAAAATTCCTTGATTCACTCTTCTAGACATTCAAAATATTCTAAATTATAGTTTTTTCCGATAATCTTATTATTTATCGCACCTTGATACAACGGATTTTTCATATTAACACTCAACAATGTTTATTTATAATACTAAAGTGATGTTTTCTTAAGGTATTTATTCTAGTCTACCTTTTTTGGTTTCATTGAGAATACAAACTTATTATTCAAAACTTTTTTATACCGATGAGTCCATTAAGGAAAACAAAATATTAGTAAGTGTAAGGAAAGAGTCAATTAATGAGTGAAAAATTATTAATCATTAGATCAATGCTCACTATCCAATTTAAAATCACGATCGATAATTTTGTGAGACCACCACTTACTTTACTTTCTTCTTCTACTATTTCCGATTGATTTACTAATTGCACCAGAATAAAACCCTAATATAGGATTTTTAGACTGAACTAAAATAAAAATACATATGCTATGAACTGTGATTTGTTATACCCGATCAACTTTATGTTCTGGACCATAATATTGGTTTGTGAAGTAATTAAAACTTCTTAATAATATTCATATATCTTGTTTTTTCTCAACTCTCTCTATATTGAATCAGTCTATATTTGAGGCACATTCCCTCATCCTCCATGATTAAGTATGGACCCTTAAGGCACAAACTTATCATCAACGATTTCTTAAAAACAGACCCTTAAAGGCACAACCCTATCATCAATGATAACATATTTCCTCTTAAAAGGTACAACCCTTAAAGGCACAAACTTTCATCAACGATAACATATTACCTCTTAAAGGTACAAACCAAGACCATACATTATGGCCGACACAAACAACACTCCTCTTGGTACTGATCATTCATCTTTTCGCCCAACAAAAAACATTAACAAACATGACCGAAAGCTTCACTTTTACAAAATAAGAATAACTAATCTCTAAAATTAACATTACATTCTTTAAGAAAGTACTACTCTTGGCTTAAACCTAACCCATTCCAAGAAAAACACTTACACCTATTACAAATTAAAACACATTTATCCACCCAGAATTCAGTTATTCTATATAGAAACTACACAAAATTTTACAAACAAATTCCAGACCATTACATAGATGGGACCAAAATTTATTCAAAAAAACCCCAACTTTAAAGAACCAAATTTCCCGTTATACATTAACCTCCCCAGCATATAGAGAACATTCAAAACTGAGTTTCAATTTTACTATTAATCGGTATCTAAATCACACTAGAAACAAAGGCACCAACAGATGTACAAATCTGTATAAAGAGTTAGACTAAAATAATGAAATAGATTTAACTCATACCTCTTTTGAAAGATGAATCCACAAACTTAATCAGTTGGATAATTTACTCGTACATCATTGCCTGCTTTAGTAGATCGGCTTGGTCAGTTTGATTCATTTGTGTACGTATTTAGATCGAATTTACATTGGATCGCGACTCGAGCGAAAGTGAGTCTATGAGTTATGAATATTATCTTGTATATATCACTAAGTTAGATAGTTTATATGTATTCTTGAATGTACTCTAAAAACTTATTTTTCATGCTCTATCACACAAATACTTGGTCAACAACTCAAATCTTGCTGTATCTCACTGTTGAAAGATTTTAGTAACTTGTATTTTGTTGACAAAATATGAAATTTTATAAAAGAAACACACATATCCATAATATGATATCACGTTTTGTTAATATATATTGAACCACAAACTAACCGGATAATGGACTCTTGAAGACTTGGTTTTACATAATCATAGTGATATAATCTCGCAATATTGTGCTTCCATCTTGGAGTTACGAAGTAAGAATAGTTTTTTTATGCAATGGTTTGGTGAGGGAATCAACAAGTTGCTTATTGGCATGGACATGTCAAGCCTGAAGATTTTTCCGTATAATTTGATTGCGGAAATATAATCTAGTGCGATGTGCTTCATGCGGGAATACCAAACAGAGCCTCAGTGTGTAGACCTAAAAAAATTTATCTTTCTATTATCACATACTCCTCGTAAGGGTCACTCAAAGTGTGGTATGAAGCATGCATAGGCTCCCAACTTCCCAAGTTGGCAGTAGGCAATTTTTACGTTTATTACTTAGTAAACCGCTATGTTACAAAGTTTTCAACAACAGTTCATTATAAGTAACATGTTGTCTCCTTAATTTGTATTGTAACATGTATTAGAATGGGAAATTCACATGTTACAGAACGATTACAAACTATTGTATGATTTATATTCTAGTGAATTATCCTTGTTACACAAACAATATATATATATATATATATATATAGGGTATCAATTCATGGAGGACTTGCTTACATAGAGGTCCGTAGAGAACCATTATTTAAAAAAATATAAATACATAATTTATTTCATTTTTCATCATATATATTTACAAATTTTAATTACCAAATTAAAAAACGAAGTTGCACAATTTTTTTATTTAAAAAATTATTGAAATTTAATGAAATAGTTTAAAGTGATTCTGTAGTAGAATCACAGTAAACTTCACACTTATCCAAATTTATTTCACAATAGAATCAAATTTAGAATTTTTTTTTTTAAATTTCAATTGTTAAACATTTTATTATATTTAAATATAATTATTATTTTACATTAACAACAAATTTGATGAAACTTTATAATAGAATCAAGGGTTCTTTACGGTTCTCTATATAATAGAGTTCTCTCTTGAAAAAAGGCTATATATATATACGTTATCTTGGTAACAATCGGACGGTTATATTCTAATAATAATAATTTTAAAATTATTTTTGTAGCCATAATAATCAAACCATATTGACTCCTTTTGGCTATATTATAGATATAAATTATATATACGATATAATACGTAGATTCATATATATATATATATGTATATATATACATATATTTGGCCATTACAACTAACATATAATTTATATGTGCGTTATATTGTAACATATTTCAAATTTATCAAGACGGGAGTAAAAAATCAAAAGGGGATTGGACGATAAAAAACATATTTCTTTTTTAAGTATATATAAAAGAAGATTGTAAAAAATTATAGATAAGATTCCAAAAGAATATCATTATCTTTACTAAACATATGCCCATCCAAATCACGATCTCATAATGAAAATAAGATATTTTTCTAGATAAATCAATGATTAGTACAAAACTATGAACATATATTGTATTTTCGAATCTACAATTTTGGCATTAATGTTAGGTAATGAATCACACACAGAGGGGGGGGGGGTGAATGCGTTTTTCTGATTTTAGGCTTTTGTTGAAAGATAATAGTTGAACAAAGTAAATTAAATCTTGTATAGAAAAGTGTTCATGCAAAAATTAAACTTGCACAAAATAAAGAACACAGATCTTCAAAACTCACTTAATTTTTGTATTAAAAATTAAGATGTTTTGCTACAAAATTTCTAAGCTCTTCGAAGTTAAAGAGCTCAGCTTCTTCTCGAGAGTGTTACAAGAATTTTGATCTAAATTGTTACTTTTAACTAGAGGACCAGTGTTAACTTTATAGCTCAGTTAACTGTTGGTTTACACAGTGGATAATAAACATGCTATTAACTTTTCTAAACTGTCACTTGTCATTCTTATTTATAGAAAAGCAAATCTTCCATTTCTGGCTTAACATATCTTTAATATCCCGTGTTTACTTTAATCTTCCTCTGTTAGTTAATCTTTGCCATTGATCTTGCACACACTTCAAGCTGCTTTTTGTAGACTTGTCAATCCAGCGGTTGGATTGTTTGTTGATTGTTTATCTTGGATATTAAACTGATCTGCAATTCTGTACTTTGAGACTGTACTTCGAGATCTCCAGTTTGATTCATTTGAACACTTGATATCTCGATAAGTACAAAGGCTTATTGAGATCTCTAGTACTCCATAATGAGTTTGGCTTGTAGAGGTCTTCAACTCATCGAGATCTCTAGTTTTCATAACTTCACTTGACTTGTAGATATCTCTGAGTTCTCGAATGGATATAGACTTGTCGATAATTCTGAGTTCTCTAGTGAAAGAATGACTTGTCGATATCTTTTTGAGTTCTCGAGTAGCTTTCCTAACTTCTCTACTCCCGGTGGATATTTCTTATCCGTTGAGTAGATATATAGCTCATCCATCGAGTAGATATATAGCTTATCTGTCGAGTAGATATTTCTCATCCGTCGAGTAGATGTTGTTCATCCATCGAGTAGATATATAGCTCATCTGTCGAGTAGATATTGCTTATCCGTTGAGTAGATGTTGTTCATCCATCGAGTAGATATATAGCTCATCCGTCGAGTAGATATTGCTTATCCGTCGGTACTCTCTGAAGTTTGAATGACTTCTCGATAAGTCATTCTGGAGTTCTCGAATGACTTCTCTATAACATTAAATCTGTGACTTGTAGAGATCTTGATTTAGAACATTTTTCTCCAAAATAGATTTATTCAACTCCAAGCTTCTTCAAAATTCTTCTGAGGCATAATCTTCTTGATCTTCTTCCAGATAGAATCCTTAGGCTTGATACTGTTTTAAGAAAAAGACTTCAGTCTGCTCCTTGCATTTTTACAGACTTTAAGTGTTACAAGTACAAAATACAAATCTAGATATCAATACAACTAACTTAGGGTTGGCCCCAAGCTTAACTGATTACTGAAAATAACTATTCATTAATCTTCTACTCAGATCATAGATGCTAATGACATTGTTAGCTCCAGTAATTTTTGACATCATCTATTAGATTTACAATCTCCCCTAACTTGTTCATTATGAAATTATGCACAAGTTCTGATTGATGATGTCAAAACTTTATCTAAATACGGAAACAATCTTCCCATCTGATCTTCTTTTATGAGTTGCATTTAGATTTACTCTTCCTTCTCCCCCTATCAAGAAAAGAATATTATTATCTGGCAACATCCATTATCTATTTTGGCATTTAGATATATTCTCCCCCTTTTTGATATTATCTTCAAGAAGAAAGATCCAGCTAGATGCACATTGTTCAAGCTTTTGTCAATATTCATTTAGAACACTATCAGTAGCTTCAAGCTTTAGTGAAGTCTGTAGTGATGAGTTTATCAAGTAGAATAGAATATGAAATTCCTAAGCTCTCTATTCTTTTGAATAAGTAGTCTCACTACTTCTCACTGCACTAACCTCATGATTTTTAAGAGTCAGAGTAACCTCACAAGGATTGCTAAATTCAGACACTCATCTACCTCTCCTTTTTCCAGGAAGGATCCCGCCTCTCTTATTTTTCGTTATTCTCTCAATATTTTCTCACATTCTCACATGAAAGGCTCAATTGTTTTTTGTCCTACAGAAATAAGAGGTGGCTGAGAAGAGTTAATCTGTGATCACATGATTAGGGGAAATCCATATAGGTCTAATCATACTCATTTCACCAGAAGAGTGAGTACATAAGCAACTGTGACTAGGGTCACAGTTTGACTCACAGATTGCTCTATGGTTATGACAGTGTGTTATCCTCCACTTATAGTGGGAACCTCCAATTGAATTGGAGGGGATTTGACTGGGTTACTGCCATGTGCACCAGCCTCAAACCCTTTATGTCTTGCAACATACTGGCACTTGAATGTGCTATGCTTTCCTTTCTCACGACATTGTCATAGGCAATTGTACTTCTAGCTCTTATTGCTAAGACAGCTTTTTCTAGAGTTATGAGGGGAGTTGTTCCTTCTTGAGGAACCTCCAATTGAATTGGAGAGGATTTAGATAGCTCCCCCTCCGGAGTACTACCCTCAAACCTATCAGTCGGTTAAGACTATTTTGCACATGAAAGTGCATTAGTGATTTTCATGAAAAACCGATAAGTTTCCATGTTTGTGATACCAGTTCCTTTTTCTCAAACAACAAAATAACTGAAGAACATTATGGAGATTTTGTCCTTTTATAAAACAGGTTCCTTTTGAGAGTTACCTGAGTGGGATTGTGTTTGAGTTTGTGTTTGTGTTGCTGTGCTTGGGTGAACTGTAGTTTGGTTTTGAAATGTTTTAGCTGCAGTTTTAGCACTGAATGCCTGTGGATAGATTATCTGAATTCCCTGTTGTGTCGGACCTGTAATGCATTGAACAAATGTATCATTTTGGAGTTTCATTAGACAAATACATTGTAAGATATTTTAGTTTCAAGCATTATTGCAGAGAAGAAAATATTCAATACAGATATAAGCACATAGGAATCATTACACAAACAAGAGAATGCTTAGAGAAGAATTTGGAATTTCATTAATAATGGAAATATAGTACATTAAGATATAGATTCAACAAGTAAATCCTAATCCTAACTACTCTAGTTTGGGCTTCTTCTTCTCTGCCTCCAACCTCCTTGCCCTGCGCTGATAAGCTCTGGACATGGAGTGTGCAAGAGAAATGATTCTCTCCTGCAACTCCAAAGAAGCAAGGTGTTGCTGCTCAGCTACTCTTGCACGTCTCTTCTGCTCGAGAGAGACTTCCATCTCATAGAAAAGGATGATGAGTTGATCATACCATGAGAGTTCATCAAAGATCTTTCTTGGAATGTCAAAGGGGCTACAAACAACCCCCCTGAGATGGACACGGAGTCCGAAGGGATCAAAGTAAACTTGGTCTTCATAAAAATGATGAATAGGCTGATAAGCTCCATGAATAAGTCTGTAAAAGACCGGGGCATCCATTTGAGTGAGAGAGAGAGAGATGAACAGGAGGTAAGTTTGAAATCAGATGTTTGTTGAGAATAGGAGAGTGATGAATGATAAAGAGTGAAGTGTTTTAATTTATAGAGGGAGTAAAAATAGAAACCAATAGACTCTTGAGTTGCCCGGATAAGAAGAGTAATAATCACATAAGCACATTTGACAGTTAGAAATGACTAGTTACTATTCCCCATGCAAGTACTCAAGAATATTAGTTCACTATTTAAAATAATTGTTCCCCATGCAAATAAACAAGTACTCCCTACAAAAAAGTAACTACTCCTATCAGCATATAGTCAAATAATTTAACCATTATCAGCATACTCAAAATAACACAAATAATGTACTAGTATACCAACATTAGACTAACCTATTTTCACATAAACAAGAAATCACATGAGTATGTAAATGTGTCAATAAGTCAGAGAAATTAGAGACAAAGTATGTCAAAAGTATTTTTCTGAACATAATTTATGAATTAAATTTGTTCAGTTTTTCATACTTTTTGCTTCTTTTGATATGTTATTCATTAACTTCATATACTGAGAATATGAAGTAATAAATATTCAATTTTATTAGAATTAAAAAAAAATCCAAGTTCAAATTAATCGAGAAGTCTGGGTATTTATAGTGAAAGTAGATGACTTGTCGAGAACTCAAAAATAGACATTTGGAGTTGTCTATCGAGAAGTCATTTTAAGAAATGAAGTACATGTTGAGAAGTCATTTTAAATCACTCTTATAGAGAACTCAAACTTGACTTATCGAAATGTCAAATAAATACCCAGTTGGTCCCCAAAAATGGACTGAACTAATTCTAACTTTTGCTTGAATAAATTCAAAATAAAATTAGAATGCATTTTCCATAAGTATTTTACCAAAATAATTTATCAATTTAAATTATCTCAGTTCTGAGTTATTGATAAGTTAAAGTTTGTACTTATAGAGAACTCTGTGAATGAATACTACTAGAGAACTCTATAAGGACTTATCGATAAGTCATTTTGAACCTATCGAGAAGTCACTCGAGAAGTCAGTAATTTGACATATTGAAGACTCACTCGAGAAGTCCTAAAATGACTTGTCGAGAAGTCACTTTAGACTTATCGAGAACTCAGTTCTCTAGATACTTTTGGTTATTGTAATTCTGATTTGAGTAAATTTTACATATTAAGAATGTAAATTAACACCTAAGCAGTTTACTCAGAATTTGAAAAATTCCAAGTTAATTGAATTTGAAAAATAAATATGCAGAGATTTCCGAAATATTTATAGTTCATATTTCAGTTAATTTCCAATTTAATCAAATTAACTTTGATTTACTGGAGATTAATCTGCTATAAAACACTAGCTGAGTTCTTGCCTTAGGATGAAGAATTGAGCATTCTAATTTCACTTACGAGTCTAGTGAAAGTTGCTTCATCCAAAGGTTTAGTAAAAATGTCAGCTAGTTATTTTTCTGTTGGTACAAAAATGAGCTCAATGGTACTATTAGTAGCATGTTCCCTAATAAAATGGTACCTCATATCAATGTGCTTTGTCGTAGAGTGATTAACTGGATTAGCTACTATAGATATATCACTAGTATTGTCACACATGATAGGAATTTTGTGTAACACTAGGCCATAATCCATAAGTTAATTTCTAATCCAAAGCACTTGAGCACAACAACTCCCTGCAGCTATGTATTCAGCTTTAGCAATAGAAGTTGATACAGATTGTTATTTCTTGCCATACCAGGATACAAGTCTTTGTCCAAAAAATTGATAGCTTCCACTGGTACTCTTTCTGTCAACCCTGCATCCAGCAAAATCTGCATATGTGTATCCAACAGCTTCAAAGCCAGTTCCCTTAGGATACCATAATCCCAAGTTTGGAGTTCCCTTTAAATATCTGAAAATCCTCTTTACAGCCATCAAATGTGATTCTTTTGGATTGGCTTAAAATCTTGCACATAAACATGTTGCAAATATGTTGTCTGGTCTGCTTGCTGTTAAGTAAAGCAATGATCCAATCATCCCTCTGTAGCTTGAGATATCTACACTCTTGCCCTTTTTATCTTCATCCAACTTTGATGCAGTGGACATAGGTGTAGATGCAGGTGAACAATCAACCATTCCAAACCTTTTTAAAAGATCCTTGACATATTTAGTTTGGCTGATGTAGATACCATCACTTCTTTGGTTGACTTGAAGTCCAAGGAAGTAACTTAGTTCCCCTATCATACTCATTTCATATTCACTTTGCATAAGCTTGGAGAATCTTTGGCACATCTTTTCATTAGTAGAACCAAAGATGATATTATCTACATAGATCTGAACTAGGATCATATCTTCACCATATTTCTTATAGAAGAGAGTCTTATCTATGGTTTCTCTAGTAAAACCATGCTTCAATAGGAAATCTGATAGTGTGTCATACCAAGCTCTAGGTGCCTGTTTTAGTCCATATAGAGCCTTGAGTAGCTTATACCGAAAGTTGAGAAATTTTGGATCCTCAAAGCCAGGAGGCTGTTGCACATAAACTTCTTCTTCTAGCTCACCATTCAAAAAGGCACTTTTGACATCCATTTGATACACTTTAAACTTTGAATGTGCAGCAAATGCTAGAAAAATTCTTATAGCTTCAAGTCTTGCAACAGGAGCAAAAGTTTCATCATAATCAATCCCTTCTTCTTGTGAGTAGCCTTTTGCAACCATTTTCATCCATTTTGTTCCTGAACACCCATTTTATTCCAATAATGCTTTTGTTCTTTGGTGCAGGAACTAACTTCCAGACTTTGCTTCTTTCAAACTGATTCAGCTCTTCCTGCATGGCAGATATCCAGTCAGGATCCAACAAAGCTTCATCAATTTTCATAGGCTCTACTTGAGACAGAAAATATGCATATAGGCACTCATTAGCAGTTGCACTTCTAGTCCTCACACCAGCAGTAGGATCACCAATAATTGCTTCTCTGCTGTGACTTCTATCCCACTTCCTAGTGTGAGTTTGTTGACTTGTGTCTTCATTATTTTCTCCATTATTGGTATGACTGGTAGATCCTTCTTCTCTTTCTCCCCCTGAGTTTATGCTATCAAGTTCATGTGTTTGAGATGAGATTCTATTATCATGATTTCCCTGTTCAGTAGACTCTTCATTCATCATTTGTTGTGCATTGACTTCATCTTCTCCATCAGAATCACTATCAATGTTGAGATTTTCAAATGTAAGGGCTTTAGCTTCTTTATCATCAAGGCATTCCAAGCCTGAACACTTGTCATCATCAAAGGTCACATCTGTGCTTTCCATAATCTTCTTTTGATTAATCACATAGACTTTGTAGGCTGTTCTTTCCAGTGAATATCCCAGAAAAATTGCTTCAAAGACTTTTGAGTCAAATTTTCCCACATATTCAGAATTGTCTTTCAAAATGTAACACTTGCTTCCAAACACATGAAGATGCTTTACAGTAGACTTTATATTTGACATGATTGAGTAGGGTGACTTGCCATGTGCCTTGTTAATGAGATATCTGTTCTGAGTATAACATGCAGTGTTGACAACCTCTTCCCAGAAACTTGTTGGCAACTTGGCATCTTGCAACATTGTTCTAGCAGCTTCAACCAATGTTCTGTTCTTTCTTTCAACTACTCCATTTTGTTGAGGTGTCCTGGCAGCTGAGAATTCTTGAACAATGCCTTTACCTTTGCAGAATTCACTTAATGTAGCATTTATGAATTCTGTTCCATTATCACTTCTCAGTCTTTTCACACAATTGAAATCCTCAGCCCACTTTTCTATCTTCTTTATGTGCTCAATTATGATATGTGGAGTTTCATCTTTAGAGTACATGAACTCTACCCAAGTGTATCTTGAGAAATCATCCACCATCACAAGTGCAAATCTGTTCCTTGAAATTGATAAGACATTTACTGGTCCAAATAAGTCCATGTGAATAAGTTGCAAGGGTGCACTAATAGAATTTACAGTTTTTGACTTGTGACTAGATCTTTTCATCTTTCCTTTCTGACAAGCTTCACAGACTTCAACTTAAGCAAACTCCAGCTCGGGCATGTCTCTCATTAACTCCTTATTGACTAAGTTGTTAATTGCCTTGAAATTTAAGTGAGAGAGCTTCTTATGCCATAGCTTGCTTTGTTCTTCTGATGCCTTGATGTACAAGCATCAAATACCATCCTTAATTATTGAGTCCAAGTCTACAACAAACAAGCTTCCTTTCCTTGCTCCTTTCAGAGCAATTTCACCAGTTTTCTTCCTGATAAAGGTGCATTCTTCTTTGTTGAATAAAATTTCAAAGCATTTGTCTGCAAATTGGCTAACACTGAGAAGATTCACCTCAAGACCAACTACTAGTGCTACATCATCAATGACAACATTTTTAGAAACAATCTTGCCATATCCCATTGTGAATCCTTTGTTGTTGTCTCCAAAGGTCACCAATGTGCCAGCTTTCTCCTCGAACTGTGATATCAGGGCCTTATCACCTGTCATATGTCTGGAACATCCACTTTCAATGATCCATATGACTTTCTTCACTTTGCCCTGCACACAATGAGATTCAGGTGTGTTTAGTAACCCAAGCAGTGTCGGGTAGTTTCTTCTTGTTAACTGATTTAATAGAAGTAGAGTAATTTGTTTTAGATAAAATAGAGTTCAATGATTGTTGTGCATTTTCCCTTTCTGATGTAGACTCAATTTTTTTTAGGTCTACTCTCAGTTTGTGACAACTCTTCATCACTTTCAAGTTGCAAGAGATGCAATCAAACTTATCACAGAATGAATAGGGATCATCTAAATCTGCTTCATTGTATTTGCAAGTTCCTTCAGTTGGATTACTAACACCCTTTTTACAAAGATGAGTTAGATGATTTGTAGAACTACATATTCCACACTTTTTGCTAGGAATATCTGCAACATAGTCCAGATTATTGCTTTTATTTTTCCCCATTCTTCCACTTCTATTTTTCTTCTTCTTACTTGCAACTTCAATCTTGGTTTCTTTGACATGAGTCTTGGTACTTTGGTTGTCCATAAGATTTTCTTCAGCCTTGGAAGATTGAATTGAATCTGCATTCTTCTTTTCATTATCCTCATCTGCATTTCTTGCTTGGTAATCAATTCTTCTGTTAGGTCACACACACTGTAGAGGGGGGGTGAATACAGTGTATAGCACAATCAAATCGAATTCTAATAACACAAGTAACATAATACAAACTTTATTCAAAGCAATAAACTCTGTTACAATACGGAACTGTCCTCTCTCAGTGATGAATAAATATCACGAGAGCTGCTAGGGTTACAATAAATAATATTCTCGATAATGATAACACTTATAGTGTAAACCCTATGTCTAGGTTTATATACTACACAGTTACAAGATAATCGCTAATTGATATGAAATATAATTCTACTTCCTAAAATATATCAATCAGATATCTTTTCTTCCAAGTATTCTATTCTTCATAGAATTCCTTCTTCATGCATATCTCTTCTTACGTTTGTCTTGATCTTTTCTTCAATCAATCAGCCACCTTCCTTATCTGAACGTTTCCTTTAAGTCCTGATATTATCTTCTGATAAATATCTCCTGAACCTTAAGTACTGATGACTTAAGTTCTGACTTCAGTATAAGCACTGATTTCAGTTAAGTACTGATTTATCTTGTTTAAGTAAGATCTGAAAACTAAACATAAATCATATTAGTCATGATATTATCAAATATATCTAACAATCTCCCCCAACTTGTAAATTAGCATAATATACAAGTTTAACAGATATTTGATGATGTAAAAAACATTAAGTACAAATGCATGAGAATTTGACTAGATAACTACAACTTACAGTCCTTAAAGCTTTACCAACTTTAACTACTGATGTAACACCCCCAGATCCGGGGTCAGGGATCCGGGTCGTCACGGTCCTTCTTTCCATAATATCACTTCACTTAATTAATAATAATAACCTTATGCTGTGACCCCACACTAACACACACCACAACCCGTTATAGTCTCAGAGATGAAATTTAAATAAGTACAAGTCTTTGAATCCACAATTTAAAAGTTATTACAACCCAAAATGATTACTTGATAAATTTACAGTTAATTGCCATTATCTGCCACAAGTTATAATTATACATAATTTGATTCTCAAAAATAGAATGCCTGATCTACCAATAGATCTACCTCTGCAGCTATAGCAGCCACAACATCATCGGGAAGACGCGGGACGCTTCCCACGCGCTTGCGCTGGGTCTGCTGGAGTCTGGCCATCTTTCCTAACTGTTGTTGTGTGATGAAGAAATAAAGCAAGAGTGAGCCTTACAGCTCGCAAGATAATATATAGTGATAATAATAATATATGTATCTAAATGGATACTTACTAGAATCTTTTATCATGAGTAAGATAATTACTTACTAGATATAAGTAAAAACAAGGGATGAAGTTACCAAATACTTCACTATACTTATATCATTTATAAAGCTACTTGAACTACCACCGTTCAAAGTATAATGAGCTTTCAACAGTTCATCACATAGATGAGACTACAAGACAAGATTTGAATAGATTAAATCTTTAAAATATCATCAAAATAAAATGAAGTTACGAGATACTTCATTTGATGCAAACATCATTTTGAAAACTTGACCCTGCCAACACTCAACAATCGCCCAACCGTAGCCTTTCTATCGAAATGCTCTGGGTAGTGTTGCAGAAATATCCAATTGGATGATGAACTCATTACGGGAGTTTGCCGTGCCAGGAAGACCACTTACGATGATCAGTCGTAGTAGTGCAACCCCACCATTTTCTACATGTAGAGGAGAACCTGTCGGATTTACTTGTCAACCGAACACTGAACTCCTAAGGAATGGACCGCCTTAGCGGAACTTCCAGGCCATTTGGGCCAATATAATAAGGCTGGGTCGGCGCCACTCGACCACTTACGCCACTCCTAGTTCAGATGAAATCCATGACTCTGAAACGTAAAGCTCGTTCCCCCTTTCCCCAAGTAGAAACTTGTTGATACGGCTCCACCAAGAAGTCGTATCTAGTTGGAAAAGAGAACTCACCGATATTTCCCAGGCGATGCCTGTTAATGGATTAACTTGTTCCAAGAATTTTACTTCTCGAGTGTTGGGTAAGTAATCGATTCATTTAATAAAACAGCAACCTTGTTGCGAATATAAAACACACCATAGAGCCGGATCCCTCAGGTTTTGAGCTAGTATTTAAATCCCCTTCGAAAGGAGGATCTTAAATATAAAAATGAGTTTTGGGATCCGCTCTAACTTTTAAAAATCATTTTGAAGACTCGCAAAATATTTTTAAGAATGTTTGGAGTGATGCCGATTTAACAAAATAAATCAGTCCCAATATATTAGAAAATATCTGAATATTATTATTTAAATAATATTTCCATAAAGAATAATCTTTATAAAAATAATTGAAGTAGAAGTTTTGAAACTTATACTTGAAATGAATATTAAATATCCAAAGATATACCTATACGAAAGTACTATCTTTATTTGAATAATCAAAAGTGAGTTTGATTATCGACACCTTATTCTTTAATAAAATAAAGAATATATCTCAGCAAATAATCGGAGTCATAGATCCTCAAATGAATATTCAAATAATATTCATTAAATAATATAAACTGAGTCATAAGCCCTCGAATGAATATTCAAATAATATTCAATAAATAATATAAAAGAGTCATAAGCCCTCGAATGAATATTCAAATAATATTCAGATAAATAAATAAAAGGGTCATAAGCCCTCGAATGAATATTCAAATAATATTCAGATAAATAAATAAAAGGAGTCATAAATCCCCGAATGAATATTCAAAATAATATTCAATAAATAATATAAAAGAGTCATAAGCCCTCGAATGAATATTCAAATAATATTCAGATAAATAAATAAAAGGAGTCATAAGTCCCCGAATGAATATTCAAAATAATATTCATTAATAAAATAAAAGGAGTCATAAGTCCTCGAATGAATATTTAAAATAATATTCATTTAATATAAAGGAGTCATACGCCTTCGAATAATATTCGAAATAATATTCAATAATAAAATAAAGTTAAAGTTATCGAATAAACCTTATTCGATTAATAGTTTTGAAAACTATGACCATATATATATATAAGTATATATATATATATCCATATATACAAAATCTACTCGGGATCCTCGACTCCCGGTTTTAGAAAATATTTTCACCTTTGGGTCCTGTACTAAGGGTATATGCAAATTACCGCTATCCTCTAGCATAAGTATTATCAACAGAATCAACAGATATATATGGAAAGAATGCGAAACAGGCATGCATATATATATACCATAGCAGCATGCTTCAATATATTGCATCATTTGCTAATTAACCAACATGCATCTATCGCAAGATAATGCAAATACATATATTCATCACAACAACAGTTATAACGGGTAGAAAACTTGCCTGAGCGACTTGGGGTGATAAAAGGCTCGGGACGAGTCTGGTAACCTATAAACAATAAGTAAGTTGGAATTAAACCAAAGTCACTTGTAAATCTATACTTTAACTAACTTAGACTCTAACGCTTGTTTTGCGCTTATTGATTCTCTTAAGTCACTCGAGTACCCTCGGCTCCACCATTTTTAATAAATTAACCATTACGAGTTTTAAAGCGATTCCTTCGCGAGTGTCTTACCAACTGCCTAACACTCTTACCATAATTGTTTCATACATTAATTAACCCTTTTTGGTCTTTAACCTATGTTTCAAAGTAAGGCGAGGGGAAATGATTCGTTCGCGAAACGCCGTTACTTGAAACGGTCGTTTCTCCTAAACCGTACATCGGAATCAAACGAACTACATATCAAAACGAAGCTCGTAACATGAACTATCTAAACATGGCAATGGTCATAATCTAGCAGGGAGTTCTCGGGTCCAAATGTTATGAACAAAAGCAGTCTAAAGTAAATCAGACATTACGACGGCTATGTTTACGCGATTACCAATGTTTAAACTACTCCAATTAACCACCAACCAACTCATAACCATCAATACAACAAAACTTCACCGAAACCATACCACATCAGTCCATAATCTCCAAGGTTTTCAACTCAAACAACCACAATCAAGACCTATGAACTATAATCAAGCTTCAATTACCAAAACACTTCCAAATCAAACCAAACTACTAATAATCACAATCCATGCTTCTCATTTCACAAAACCAACCATTAAACTTACTAACAAATAAATTAAAGGCTAGGGTTTGAAGTTTATACCTTCCTTGGGAGGTGTTAAGTTGCTAGGAAGCCTTAGGGAGCCTCCTACAAGCTTGATCTTTCCAAAGAAATCAAGAACACAAAGTTAGGCTTTGAAGTTTCTAAAAGTCCGATTTAAAGAACTGTAAAAATGAGGGTCTTACCATGATTATTTGGACGAGACTTATGAACAAGAGTTGTAGGTCATCTCAATACCTTTCCAATGAGCTATAGAACACAATATTTGAGTGAGAAATGAAGGAGATACAGCAGTTTTAGTGTGCTGGTTCTGTTTTGGCCGAGAGCATGAAGAACAATGCCTTGGTTTCTTTTTGATTTTGATGAAAAATGATTTGCTTGGCTTGGTTGGTTTGATTTTTGTGCTTGTTTTAGTAAATTACCTAGTTGCCCTTGATTTTTGTGTGGTTAAAAAGCCACCACATCTCCTTCCTTCCCATGTCATGCTTGTGTCATCCTCATGATGTCATCCTCCCCTCCTTGTCCTCTTCTCATTGGTTGGGTGACATCATCCTCTCTAATCCCTTTGATTAACTTCCTAATTGTTTGCCTAATGACCGCTGATCTGTTATACTGTTCGTTTAACTTTCGTTTTCGTTTATCGTTTGAGGGATCATACCCGGGATCTTATTACTTAGGTTCCCTTAACCTTTCTCAATACACTATATTCCTTTTTATGATCCTCTATTAATTTAAATCCTTTAATTTAAATCCTTTTATCCTGTTACCTTATACTCAATTCTTTCCGTATCTATTGGATTTCCGGGAAAAATCAAAGTGTTCGGATTTGGATTCTGACGATCTTTACATACACTTATATCCCATATAAAGTACTAATAAAATCTCAGAATATCCATATCAGAACCCCTATATAGTGTGGCATGAAAAGTTTTCTCATTCAGCAAAAACACTATTTATAAAGGTTTTAAAATTTCCCAAAAATTGGGGTTATTACAGTCTCCCCTCCTTAAAAGGATTCCGTCCCGGAATCAGATAGAAAATGAATTGGGATACTTTCTTAGCATTACACTTTCTAACTCTCAAATAAATTTTCCCACAGTGTGGTTCTTCCATCAAACTCTGAATAGTTTGATAACCCTTCTCCTAAGCACTTGTTCCCTTTTCACTCTACAACCCTTCCTGGTTGCTCCATATAGGTTACGTCGGGTTGCATATCTATGCGCTCATATGCCCCTATTTATCTGGCATCTGAATTACACTTCCTTAACACTGATACGTGAGACACGTTACGACCTGCTACATGTTCGGGGTTAGGGCTAGCTCCTATGCTATCCTCCCAATACGTCTTAATATATCCAAGGGTCCAACAATTCGTGGACTTAGCTTTTATTTCTTTCTGAACCTCATCCTTCCTTTCCAAGGAAATACCTATAACAACACTAGGTCCCCTATTTCATACTCTTTTTCCTTTCGTGTCAAATCAACATATTTATCATGTCCATCTTGGGCTACTACCAGCCGTCCTCTGATTAGATCTATCATATCCTTGGTCCTTTGGACTACTGCGGGTCCTAGCATCTTGCGCTCTACAACTTCATCCTAACATAAGGGAGATCGACATTGTCTTCCCTCAAGGATCTCATAAGGCGATACCTCAATACTGACATATGATCTATTGTCGTAAGAAAACTCAACCCGTGTTAAGTGATCATTCCAATTTCTTTCAAGTCTATTGCACAGACTCTCACTATAGCTTTTAGCATTAGAGCTTTTGCTTCTCACTACCCATCCTTTTTCCCAGTTCGTAGTCGCTACTATCTTCCGTTCCTAATATTATACTAGTTATACTTTTGCTCGTTAGCGTTCTATAACCTTTTAATAACCACGTCAACCTTAGTATCACGAATGTGTTTCCATTCCGAATACTACCACAACTTTATTACTCCTTTTTCAGCTGTTTCTATTTCCCAAAGTTTGATCAATCATATAGAAGTAAAGGAATTTGTTGAGAGATCACTATGATCATGAACACTTGTTATCTCGCATAGTTAGTATAGAAGGTGGCCAGCCTTTAGTACTTGACAAGCAATTAAACAATAGTTGGTATCCTACTAGGCTTCTATCACACAGATAGACAGTCATTCGACAATACCTCCCCTTCTGGAAGGGTTGTTCTTCTCAACTTACATGAAATGAAAAGAAGAGAAAAGAACAAACTGAAGAGAATTGTATATATAAAAAAATATACTGCCACAAAATATCTGGCTTGGAACCTACCTCTGAACTATAGAGGTTTGTCATAGGAGAACAAAACATATATGTATTTATATCAACATCAAGTATTATAGCATCCTATTTCACATGCCTAAATATTTTTGCTATTCCGTCCATCATTCTATGGACCCATGCTCTTCCTCGAGCTTATACACAATCACCTTTGAAACTCCCTCGACATCGAAAATCGAATCTGGGATCTCATTCTATACATCATCGTTACTAGAATTCTATGCTTGCACTGCAACCTTCCTCGTATAATAATATGACTCTCTATTGATAAGAAAGAATAATAATTCACTAGGTAGATACTCTACTTAATTAGTCTATCAATGATAACTTATACACTACCACGACCCGATTAGTGGTACTCAATCTCAACACCCATTCCAATACAACTCTCACGGTTGTAATCAGCTCATTACTCGCAGAATCATTGCTGCCTTACTATGGTCCACCACTGACCTACTGTAGTCATTCATTTTCCATGAAGTCTTAATAGCTAACCATACGGAGTCCATACATCTCGTATCTAATTCTCCTAAGGAGTTAACATAACCACCAATCACAATTCATGAAGAACACTCCAAACTCTGACGTACTTTCATGACATGAAGTAGATAAAATTGCAGAAGAGTTTCAATCAAAGCAACGATAGCAGGTTAATACCATTCTTAATCATATGCCTTAAACAGAAGACTTAACTCAAAGGTTCGTCTAGTCCTTTTTGAAACATGGTCCTGGCTTATCTCAAGATAGGACCTCCTAAGATAGATAGCCCGCTCATGGCGATTACACGAATTAAACCTTTACCAACTACTATTACGGTTGGGTATTGCACAGTCATCAGAAGGAATGTCAATCTTCCAAACCATAATACAACCTTCACAGTTTTAACCATCCTCACTGTATTATTTTGGCACAAGCGCCTATAATTATCCTCTTACCTTTAAAGTGTCGGCCACCTCTTTGGCCTTTCCTGATAGTAAAATTTCCTTACAGTCAATTTCATTTTAACCACTTTCACAAATTTTCTACCCTATTTCCGATCACTGCTTGAGTGAAGATGTTTTCCTTAAAATCTGATAAGTAAAAAAAAATCACCATTTTTCCATAAGTTATTGCCTCAGTCTTTAGAGGTTAATCACTGTCATGACTGACTCTCAATCATAATTAGAACATCTTTTATCTTAAGTCCTAATTGCCCTGAATAATTTCGACCATTACTGGTTCGATCCATACTTTCTCGTGGTTTAACACGTGCCCCACTTGGCAACACTATAATTACGTCATATTTCCTTTATCCACATTTCTATTCTTGAGAATTTTGAATATTACCTTTCTCCTTGTAAAACCTCTAAGGTTATCCTTGAATCGTTCCTCCTGTATTTCCTAGATACAGGGCATATCAAAATACCATATACTAATACTAGAATCATTGTCTATATACTTTTGAAAAAAAATTTCTCCACTGATTCTTTAAAGGTTGTTTTTACCTTAATCCTTTCCAATTCATACTGTCAAATTTCATACTATCCCTATTAAGGGTGAAATGCCAACCTTTATGCATTCCCCTAGGATTCATTTTAAGTTACCGATGTTCTATCCTTAATTCCACCTTTGAAAAGGTACATGCATCCATCCATGGATAAACCAAGTCATATATCCTTGATAGATTATCTTCTTCATCATTCCCACCTCGATAGTCTATACCTAACTTCATAATAGCATCCTTATTCAAATTGAGGTCAATCCATATGGCCTCCAAAAGATAACAATGGTCATCCGCTTTTCTTTCCTGATTTGGTAATGATAACATGGATGTTCTGGAAGATATTGGTCATGTTCAACATGAACTTCTTCTTAATAATTCCTTATTTACTTTTGTTGTTTATCTCAACAGTCACCTCAATGTTGGGATATCTTTCATACCTGGCGTCTCCCTTTCTGGGTATCATGCCACCGGTCTTACACTTCACATTCTTGAAGGTCACTTCCTTCATCCAATTTTTCCTAATTTCTTACTTCCTTGTCTCCTCAGTCTATCCGCGTCTCACTATTTATCCTTCGAACTATTTCAAGGTTTCCTCGAATCCTCCCAACTTAAAGGGGATAAAATGTACATAACTCGTATGCCTTCAACCATCAACTTTAACTCATCCTCATCCTGACGATTACATACTTTTCTATGTCTATTGCTATGAGTCTTTAGGGTTTCCTCATACCCAACTCCCTTATCATACCTCAAACTCTATTGCCTTTATATTCCTTTCCACTTCAATTTCTTTTTATTTTCCTTTCTCTTATCATTATTTCATGAACTAACACAACATAAGTATTGATTCCAAACATCCCGTCATTCTGGATTCGTGTCCTCAGAACGAATCTTGATAACTTTTACAACTTAGATTCATAATTCATCATACTCATCCACTTTTGTTCTAGCTCCAAAGCTTTTACACTATCTCCATATCTTTGGGAATTACTTTCCCGAAAACAATTGACTGAACTTAAATCAGTTTATTCTAACCTCTGGCTCCGTGCCTTTCTTGGTCTTTCACCAGCGGGTGGTCTCTCTCTTAGGAGGGTAAGTGACAAAAATAGTCTTTTGTGGTTCGTCAATCATTCAGAATCTCAAATGATTCCTCTATTTCCTTTAGCCAGGCTCTTGCCTCGACTAGGTCAACCTGTTCCTTGGAACTCTGAGAGCTTAGAGACTTAAAGGTCCTGAAAGAATTTCCTATCGCATTGTTTCCTCAAGGTGGTGGTTGGGGATAATAGTCTAAGTTCTGTCTAGACAGGTCCATGAATTGCCGTATAGGAGTACCGTCTCGGGTCTCCTTTCCTTACTCGACTTTCTGTTTCCTTAGTATGAAATGTTTCATCCTACTCCCCATAATTGGGGTCATCTTTTAATTTAAAATCCTCATTTTCCACTCCATTATGTCATGGGTTCCTTCTATCTTGATGGCGACCTCCCTGACTATCACGTTCAGGGTTTGCTCTAAATCTTATTCCTCAAACTATGGCTCTCATCTAAGTTCTCATCCTTACGCTCGTGAACTTTCGGAACCCAAATTCTATAGGAATACCTCATTATTCCCTTATCATCTTTCTCTGGCACCGTATGCTCTTTTCCAATAATTCGGTCTCTATTGCAATCTCAAACAGCTTTTCGGTACCGGCTCCGGTTACCTTCACTACTATTTCCAAAATCTCTTATAAACTCTCCCAAAGACATTATCATCTTGAGTCTCTCCTTTTTACTAAGGGCATCAGCCACCACATTGGCTTTCCCCGAATGATAAAGAATCTCCCAATCATTATTCTTGATTAGCTCTAACTGCCTCCTCTGGCATATGTTGAGCTCTTTCTACGTGAAAATGTACTAGAGCACTTATGGCTTAGGTAATTCTCGCACTTCTCTCCATACAAGTAGTGCCTCCAATCTTTAGGGTAAAACTATTGCCACGAGCCTAAGCTCATAGGCGGGGATATCGAATTTCATATTACCTTAATTGTCTTGACATGTACGCGATTACCTTACCGTGCTGTATAAGCACGCACCCTAAGCCCTTGTGCGAAGCGTCACTACACTTCACAAAATCTCCTTTTCCATCCGGCAATGCCAGCATAGGGGCCATCACCAACCTCTGCTTCAGTTCTTGAAAGCTGTTCTTGCATTTCTCTGTCCATTCGAACTTCTCAGTCTTACGAGTAAGCCGCGTTAAAGGGGTTACTATCTTTACAAACTTGAACGAACCTCCGGTAATGACCGGCCAATCCTACCTCTGGTAGTCGACCTAACCATGGTCATCAATTCATCAGTGGTCCTTTATCCAATCTTGTCAGGATCCTCCATGGGATCCTCCTCAACAACTATCCCTTCTAGGACAACATCCTCAACCACTACATCCTCAATATCAACATCATCCGGTCCTACATTAGGACACTCTATCGGATCCACAATCCGATCTCCAATTAGTAATAAAACATCATCGCGCTATTGCTCCTCAACCTCAGGGTTCGGAGTCCCGCTACCATATACGATAACGAACTACGCTCCTATCACGATATTTATAAGGGTTCCCATAAGGGTTTTAACTGTCAGTACTACGTTAGGTAGCCCGACTATGAACTTGGCAAGAGTTCTTATTATCTTTGTGAACTTATTATCTTAACGTCACATCATCTCTGAGGTTTATAACGCTTAGCTCTGATACCACTTCTGTAACACCCCCAGATCCGGGGTCGGGGATCCGGGTCGTCACGGTCTTTCTTTCCACAATATCACTTCACTTAATTAATAATAATAACCTTATGCTGTGACCCCACACTAACACACACCACAACCCGTTATAGTCTCAGAGATGAAATTTAAATAAGTACAAGTCTTTGAATCCACAATTTAAAAGTTATTACAACCCAAAATGATTACTTGATAAATTTACAGTTAATTGCCATTATCTGCCACAAGTTATAATTATACATAATTTGATTCTCAAAAATAGAATGCCTGATCTACCAATAGATCTACCTCTGCAGCTATAGCAGCCACAACATCATCGGGAAGACGCGGGACGCTTCCCACGCGCTTGCGCTGGGTCTGCTGGAGTCTGGCCATCTTTCCTAACTGTTGTTGTGTGATGAAGAAATAAAGCAAGAGTGAGCCTTACAGCTCGCAAGATAATATATAGTGATAACAATAATATATGTATCTAAATGGATACTTACTAGAATCTTTTATCAAGAGTAAGATAATTACTTACTAGATATAAGTAAAAACAAGGGATGAAGTTACCAAATACTTCACTATACTTATATCATTTATAAAGCTACTTGAACTACCACCGTTCAAAGTATAATGAGCTTTCAACAGTTCATCACATAGATGAGACTACAAGACAAGATTTGAATAGATTAAATCTTTAAAATATCATCAAAATAAAATGAAGTTACGAGATACTTCATTTGATGCAAACATCATTTTGAAAACTTGACCCTGCCAACACTCAACAATCGCCCAACCGTAGCCTTTCTATCGAAATGCTCTGGGTAGTGTTGCAGAAATATCCAATTGGATGATGAACTCATTACGGGAGTTTGCCGCGCCAGGAAGACCACTTACGATGATCAGTCGTAGTAGTGCAACCCCACCATTTTCTACATGTAGAGGAGAACCTGTCGGATTTACTTGTCAACCGAACACTGAACTCCTAAGGAATGGACCGTCTTAGCGGAACTTCCAGGCCATTTGGGCCAATATAATAAGGCTGGGCCGGCGCCACTCGACCACTTACGCCACTCCTAGTTCAGATGAAATCCATGACTCTGAAACGTAAAGCTCGTTCCCCCTTTCCCCAAGTAGAAACTTGTTGATACGGCTCCACCAAGAAGTCGTATCTAGTTGGAAAAGAGAACTCACCGATATTTCCCAGGCGATGCCTGTTAATGGATTAACTTGTTCCAAGAATTTTACTTCCCGAGTGTTGGGTAAGTAATCGATTCATTTAACAAAACAGCAACCTTGTTGCGAATATAAAACACACCATAGAGTCTGATCCCTCAGGTTTTGAGCGAGTATTTAAAATTCCCTTCAAAAGGAGGATCTTAAATATAAAAATGAGTTTTGGGATCCGCTCTAACTTTTAAAAATCATTTTGAAGACTCGCAAAACATTTTTAAGAATGTTTGGAGTGATGCTGATTTAACAAAATAAATCAGTCCCAATATATTAGAAAATATCTGAATATTATTATTTAAATAATATTTCCATAAAGAATAATCTTTATAAAAATAATTGAAGTAGAAGTTTTGAAACTTATACTTGAAATGAATATTAAATATCCAAAGATATACCTATACGAAAGTACTATCTTTATTTGAATAATCAAAAGTGAGTTTGATTATCGACACCTTATTCTTTAATAAAATAAAGAATATATCTCAGCAAATAATCGGAGTCATAGATCCTCAAATGAATATTCAAATAATATTCATTAAATAATATAAACTGAGTCATAAGCGCTCGAATGAATATTCAAATAATATTCAATAAATAATATAAAAGAGTCATAAGCCCTCGAATGAATATTCAAATAATATTCAGATAAATAAATAAAAGGGTCATAAGCCCTCGAATGAATATTCAAATAATATTCAGATAAATAAATAAAAGGAGTCATAAATCCCCGAATGAATATTCAAAATAATATTCAATAAATAATATAAAAGAGTCATAAGCCCTCGAATGAATATTCAAATAATATTCAGATAAATAAATAAAAGGAGTCATAAGTCCCCGAATGAATATTCAAAATAATATTCATTAATAAAATAAAAGGAGTCATAAGTCCTCGAATGAATATTCAAAATAATATTCATTTAATATAAAGGAGTCATACGCCTTCGAATAATATTCGAAATAATATTCAATAATAAAATAAAGTTAAAGTTATCGAATAAACCTTATTCGATTAATAGTTTTGAAAACTATGACCATATATATATATAAGTATATATATATATATATCCATATATACAAAATCTACTCGGGATCCTCGACTCCCGGTTTTAGAAAATATTTTCACCTTTGGGTCCCTGTACTAAGGGTATATACAAATTACCGCTATCCTCTAGCATAGGTATTATCAACAGAATCAACAGATATATATGGAAAGAATACGAAACAGGCATGCATATATATATACCATAGCAGCATGCTTCAATATATTGCATCATTTGCTAATTAACCAACATGCATCTATCGCAAGATAATGCAAATACATATATTCATCACAACAACAGTTATAACGGGTAGAAAACTTGCCTGAGCGACTTGGGGTGATAAAAGGCTCGGGACGAGTCTGGTAACCTATAAACAATAAGTAAGTTGGAATTAAACCAAAGTCACTTGTAAATCTATACTTTAACTAACTTAGACTCTAACGCTTGTTTTGCGCTTATTGATTCTCTTAAGTCACTCGAGTACCCTCGGCTCCACCATTTTTAATAAATTAACCATTACGAGTTTTAAAGCGATTCCTTCGCGAGTGTCTTACCAACTGCCTAACACTCTTACCATAATTGTTTCATACATTAATTAACCCTTTTTGGTCTTTAACCTATGTTTCAAAGTAAGGCGAGGGGAAATGATTCGTTCGCGAAATGCCGTTACTTGAAACGGTCGTTTCTCCTAAACCGTACATCGGAATCAAACGAACTACATATCAAAACGAAGCTCGTAACATGAACTATCTAAACATGGCAATGGTCATAATCTAGTAGGGAGTTCTCGGGTCCAAATGTTATGAACAAAAGCAGTCTAAAGTAAATCGGACATTACGACGGCTATGTTTACGCGATTACCAATGTTTAAACTACTCCAATTAACCACCAACCAACTCATAACCATCAATACAACAAAACTTCACCGAAACCATACCACATCAGTCCATAATTTCCAAGGTTTTCAACTCAAACAACCACAATCAAGACCTATGAACTATAATCAAGCTTCAATTACCAAAACACTTCCAAATCAAACCAAACTACTAATAATCACAATCCATGCTTCTCATTTCACAAAACCAACCATTAAACTTACTAACAAATAAAGTAAAGGCTAGGGTTTGAAGTTTATACCTTCCTTGGGAGGTGTTAAGTTGCTAGGAAGCCTTAGGGAGCCTCCTACAAGCTTGATCTTTCCAAAGAAATCAAGAACACAAAGTTAGGCTTTGAAGTTTCTAAAAGTCCGATTTAAAGAACTGTAAAAATGAGGGTCTTACCATGATTATTTGGACGAGACTTGTGAACAAGAGTTGTAGGTCATCTCAATACCTTTCCAATGAGCTATAGAACACAATATTTGAGTGAGAAATGAAGGAGATACAGCAGTTTTAGTGTGCTGGTTCTGTTTTGGCCGAGAGCATGAAGAACAATGCCTTGGTTTCTTTTTGATTTTGATGAAAAATGATTTGCTTGGCTTGGTTGGTTTGATTTTTGTGTTTGTTTTAGTAAATTACCTAGTTGCCCTTGATTTTTGTGTGGTTAAAAAGCCACCACATCTCCTTCCTTCCCATGTCATGCTTGTGTCATCCTCATGATGTCATCCTCCCCTCCTTGTCCTCTTCTCATTGGTTGGGTGACATCATCCTCTCTAATCCCTTTGATTAACTTCCTAATTGTTTGCCTAATGACCGCTGATCTGTTATACTGTTCGCTTAACTTTCGTTTTCGTTTATCGTTTGAGGGATCATACCCGGGATCTTATTACTTAGGTTCCCTTAACCTTTCTGAATACACTATATTCCTTTTTATGATCCTCTATTATAATCCTTTAATTTAAATCCTTTAATTTAAATTCTTTTATCCTGTTACCTTATACTCAATTCTTTCCGTATCTATTGGATTTCCGGGAAAAATCAAAGTGTTCGGATTTGGATTCTGACGATCTTTACATACACTTATATCCCATATAAAGTACTAATAAAATCTCAGAATATCCATATCAGAACCCCTATATAGTGTGGCATGAAAAGTTTTCTCATTCAGCAAAAACACTATTTATAAAGGTTTCAAAATTTCCCAAAAATTGGGGTTATTACAACTGATAACAACTTCAGTCTGTATAGATATCAGAATTTGAGCAGTTGTAGATCTTGACTTGGATTCACTTTCTGATCTCTCTGATGTCAGGAGTTGTTATGAGATAGTTCTTTAACAAACATTTCTCAGCATATCTGAGTTCATCAATCATTCTCCTTTTAGCATCTTTAAGTTCTGCAGAATCTTCACCAGTTTGGAAGATAGCAGCCCTGAGATCATTAATTCTAGCTTTCCTTATGTCCTGATCCAGTCTGATCAAATATGCCTTGTCAGACTCAAGATTGAATTCTACAGCCTTGTAACCCAGAAATGTAGTTATAATCTTAGCAGAGTTAGGCTTCATCTCAACAATATCACCCTTGTGATCTCTGTACTTTGGAAGATATGTGTTGTCAGACTTTACAGAATAAAGCCTTTTATGTCTCTGAATTTGAGTCTTCAAATAGTTTACAACACTTTCTGTTATTCTGTCATTCACTTGAAGTAAGAATAATACATGTTCCAATTCTTCAAAATACTTCAGTGGAATAGCATTTTCCCTTATGTGGTAAACCCTTCCATCTGTCATGAAGTACAACAAGATGTGTTCTTTCAAGTAGGTATGGTAAACCATTTGTACAGATTCTAGTTGATTCAATCTTTCAGGAGTTGCTCCAATACCTGGTTCACTTAAGGAAGTTGGATCATTGGTTGTGATCTGTACTCTTCTTTCATCAGCACTACCCAATCCAGATTTATCTCTTGCTTCCTTTCTAGTAACCACTCTTGCCTCAAAACCACTTGCAGCAGTCTTCAAAAGTTGAGTCTGTTTGGCTTTGGTGAAACCTGGTAGGAGTAACTTTGAAGGTTTAACATGAGCAATGTCAGAGGTTTCCTTTGATTTATCTTCTGATATCAAGTCAGCTTGAGCTATGTCAGAGGTTACTTGCTTCTTTGTAATATCAAAACTAACTATATCTTGACTCTGAACAACTTGAGCCATGTCAGAGGTTGTCTTAGAAATCTTTCTCGAAGTCAGAGTAAGATCAACATCTTCAACAGTAATTTCTTCATCCACAGGAGGCACATAAACCTTTATAGGTTCACCAACTTTTTCTTTGCCCTTAGACCTTGGATCTATCTGCAATTGTGATTTGACCTTGGTTGCCTCAATATTTGTCCTTTCTTTTATCACAATGCCTTTGGCCTTTGGAAGTTTCTTTTTACCAACAAAAGCTTCAGATTTAGAGTTAACTTTTTCTGACTTAAGTCTAGCTTCTTCTTCCAAAAGACTCTCAAAGTCCATTCCTGGATTTTCCTTCAGAAATAACTGTCTTGAAATTTCTTCATCAAGATCCAAAAGTTCATCAGAACTTATTCTTTTACAAGTATCAGAAGTAATTCTTTTTCCAGTATCAGAACTTATTCTATGACTTGTAGCTTCAGTTCTTCTTGATGAGAAACCACTACCTTAACCATGACCTCCACCCATTCCAGAGTTTCCCTGGTCATCTTTTTCATCATCCTTCCCCTTCAGTGTCTTAACAGTTTTGCATTTGGACTTAATTACCTTCTCCCCCTTTTTGGCATCAGCATGAAAGAGGAGAGAGACAAGCAATTCCACTGAGGATTGGATTTCATCAAGTTGAGATTGCTGAAAAGCTTGATTTTTCAAAATATCATCACTCTGAGACTGTTGCTTCTCTTGGGTCTTCTCAATGTAAGCAACTCTGTCAAAGGTAGGTTGAAAGAAAGTTTTCTTGTCAATTTTCTTAGTCATGTCTTGCTTGAGCAATTCTTCCTGAATTTTATACAGCTCTGCATGAGTTGTTGAATGTAGACCTTGAAGATGTCTAGTACTCAATGCAGTAACTCGAAGTTGTGTCTTGAAATCAGCATTAGCTAGTAGCTCATCAGCTTTTGCCAAGTGCTCAGCAAGAATTGATTGAGAAGGAACAAAAGTAACTGTGTTCCATTCCTTAGTCCACTCCTCTCCTAGGAGTTTCACTCCAAGGTACTGGTGCATCTCCTCGAACAAACTTTTTGACTAGTTCAGATTTATGAACAGTTTGTTGAGGTGCATATCCTGAAGGACCAGCTGCAGTAACATCTTCATTTCTAGCAGCCTCACCAGTAGTACCAGCATTTGCAGCATTAGAACTTTCAGATTCAGCATCTTCTGATAAAAGAACAGTATGAGAAGCTATTGAGACTTCAACATCATCCTCTAAGTGCTGTTCTGCTTCCAAGTTCTGATCAACAACCATTATCTGATGCTCACCTATAATCTGATCTTCAATATCTAGATGCAGAGAAGGTGTTGTAGACAATTCTGGAGTTTCATTAGCATCAGTAAGTGGTGTTGTTGATGGATTAACTGGAGCTGTTGGAGCTTCTAAGTAGAGAACCTCAGGCACAACCAGGTTATGAATATCAATCTCAGCACTTGTGCCTGGGTCTGCAGTAGATACTGATTCATGAATAGGAGACACGGGTGGTGTAGTTGCTTTATCTGTAGCAGCTTCCTGAGTTGGTGACAATGGAGGTGTAGAAGCAGTAGCTGTAGCAATTTCTGGCTTTTTTGAGATCAGAGATTCCTGATCTCCTTCCTTAGCTGCTACTTCCTCATCATCTGAAGCTGGCCTGTGAGCTCTCTATTTCTTTCTTTTCTTTGAAGGTGTAGATTCCTTGGGAGTTTCAGCATAAGACATTCTTCTAAGCCTTTTGAGAAGCTTAGATCCCCCAAAACCAATATCCTTCTGAGAAGAGACCTTCTCAACTTCTTTAACAACAGAAACTGATGCAGAAACCTGTTCCTCACTGTCTGATTCATCTCTCAGAACAATCCTCCTTCTCTTATGTGGTGTTTGAGGTACAGTCTTTGTCCTCTTGGGCTTGAAAGATGAAGGCTTCACAGTATTTGCTGATGATGATGATGGTTGAGGTAGCTGTGAAGTTTTGAGATGTGTTCTGACAGAAGGTTGAGTAGAGTAAGGTGTATGTGTGGTATGTTCTGATGGTTGTTGAATTGTTTGGGATGTGGTGGTAGGTTGAACATCAGGATAAACAGATCTGTAGGTTTGAGGATCAGCATTTACCAAGATCTGTTTTATAAACTGAGGTATCTATAAGGGTCTAACCACCTTTTTCTTAAGGTCAGCATTTACCAAGTCATTAAAAGCTCGTTTTGCAAGTTTAAAGGGTGGAAATAAAGAATGGGCTAGTTGAGGTTCATCAGCACAGCAAAAAGTAAATATAAGCTGACAGAATCTAGCAAAGTATACGACATTCCTATCCTCTGTCATCCTATCCCCTATAAAACCTAGCACAGCACTTGCAAAATCAAAATGAGTTTGGTGAATTATAGCATACCCGATGTGCTGACTCATAATAGGAATGACATCAAAGTTGGAACACTTATTCCCGAAGGCTTTAGTGATGCAGTCGAAGAAAAAGCTCCATTCATTTCTGATATGCGCTCTTTTCAACTGTCCAAGCTTGGCCAAACTCTTCTCATACCCCAAATTGGCCATGAGCTGCTATAGAACTGGTTACTCCGGTGTTGAGAAAATGCAGCCTTCTGGTAAGTGTAGAGCTTTACGAACTGCTCCAGGAGTTACCACATGCTCAACATCATTTACTTTAAAGATAATGCTTGGAGTACCAGTAGCACCACCATTGTCAAAATGCCCAGTCCGCCAAAACGTCAGAACTTGTTGGCTGGAAATGACTTGAGGCTGGGTTAATGCATACCCAATTTCACTGTGTGCTAGAAGATCTTGCACAAAGTGCAACTCAGATGGAGCTTCATCATGATTTAAGATTGCAGCATAGTTGTTGGGAACGAACTTGGCTCCATCTATGATCAAATCCTTAGGTGCCATGAGAAAAATTGAGAATTAAGGTTGCCTGTAAGGTGTTTGACAAAATGTCTGTATGAAAAACAACGTAAGGAGATGAGAGAGAATAGAAGTAAAGAAAGAGAGATAAAGTGTGAAAGTAAATAAAAGATTTTACAATCTTCTCTCTCTTTTACTTATACACGGTAGAAAAAGTAACAGTTGGACACCTGCCAGATATGCAGCAGTAAGGAATAATTAATGGGCACGGGAAAACAGTAATCATTACTTATCACATGCAGTTTTTCAAGGAAAAACCTGTTCCATTTACCAAGTTATCCCATAAATTTAGGTAGTTCAGTTTTAATTTAAAATTTAAACTGTTCCTACTTAAAAAATATTTTTATTGCGAGACCAATATTCTGTATAAATACACTAAGTGAGAGAATGACCAATAGAAATAAATCAAGTAAACAGGTACTGCCATATCAGAATCAGAACTTGATTTGTATCAGTAATAAAATGGTCATCAGAATATGGATAAATCAGGATGTAAAAATGCATCAGAATTTCAAATGACTCAGAGACAACATCTTGCAAAAATATAAAAATTTCATTAATATATTAAGAGAATACATTCATGAAATTGAAATTACAGCAAAAGATTACAAGAGTGTCCTAAGCTACAAATCCTATTTCTTCTTCCTACTTTCTACAAACTGAACAGTGAGACGAATGATTCGCTCCTGCTGTCGAAGAGCTTCCAACCGTTCTTCTTCCAATCGCTCAACATGGCAATGGTAATCCATATAGAAGAATAAGAGGTCTGTCAGAACCTCTTGGGTAACAGAGTCCCAAACCTCATCAGGAATGGCAGTAACATGCCATTCCTGCTGCCACTCTGGACAGCTCATGGTGAGAGAGAAAGTATCATAGTTTAGAGCTAAGTTGTAGTTCACCATGATTGTGATGAGAGAGAAATAGATGAGATTGAGAGCTTGAGAGCTTGAGAGTTTGAGAGAAAGTGAGAGAAAATGAGAGATGTACTGACTGGAGTGAAGTGTTGGTTTATATAGGCAATGGAATGTCAGGAGATGCAAGGAAAATTTAATGCTGACAGGTAGAAATAATTCTACCTCGTCTCCCTAGACTGAAGAGAATAAAAACAGCCATTGGAAGTGTAAAACAAGGTTTAATGCGCACAATAAACAAGTAAATATTATTGTGCATGGACATGTACCACTAACCCTAATTATATTGACTGTTAATATTCCACCCAAACATATTCTGATTTAAAAATAAGACTGTTTCAGATTTTAACCACAAATAAGTCAAGTAAAGAATCAAAATTTAATATCAGCACTTAGACTTATATCAGAACTTAACAGTCATCGGAACATGATTTCTTAACTCGAAAAGTGAATGCCTATCTTTGTAATCTTCACACAAATTCTGATTTCGGTTCTTCAGAACTTTTATCAGAACCTGTCCTCAGAATTTATGCAATCTGACACATAAACTGTTCATCTAAAACAACATTGATCACCACAGTAATTTTCATCATTCATATGAAGTGTAAGTGTGTGCATTAAGCTAAATATCAGACAAAGAGTAAAGTCTGATTCACTTCAGTACATCTTAGAAATAAGGCATAACTAAGAACTTTACTTAAAACCTGTCATTATTTTGAAGCCTACTATTGAATGAGTTCATGCATGAGTCCACCTCAACTGTTTTGTGCTTACTTTATGCATCTTTTGAAATTCCATTTTACAGTGGCTTCTCAGTGTAAGTGAGTCACGACTGCTTATCAGAATTTATGCTATTATCAGAGTATTTCTCCAGTAATCATAGAGTGTGAAAAGTCACCAAGAAAAATAATTATTTGCTTTTCTGATGCATATTACTTAATACCAGCAATGCACTTGGGTCGTCCCTTTCACATTTTTACTCTAGATCTCAAAGGAGTACATGATTTTTATTCCTTGTTCTTTTCCTTTTTCTTTTGATAAGTGAGGTTTATCAGTACTAAGTACATTCAGCAGATTTACTAACATCAGAACTTAACAAATGAGAAGCATTATTCTAGTTTTGGACTTAGTAATAAGATAGACAAAGTAAACTTAACTAAGCTCAATATCAGAATTTGCTTGTGTCAATAGATTTCCACATAAATAATTACTTCTAACATGGGATCTCTAGTATATTAAAGACTACTAGGTCAGCATCTAGCACAGTTATCCTCATAGGATTGAATAGTCACAGAAATATTCATATCACTATCAGAGTTTAGAAATTCACATCAGACAATAATCAGTACTTAAATAATTTTCAATTAAGCACAGAATACACAAAGAGAGTAATATCTGTAAATACTGATCATAAAGTCTGATGCATCAGAACAAAACTAAGCATATTTAGAGAAAGAACCTGAAACCATTCCAAGTTCATTTACCAATCTTGTTAAAGTAGCTTCACACAGTGGTTTTGTGAAGATATCTGCTAGTTGTTGATCTGTTGGAACAAAGTGCAATTCCACTGTACCTTCATCCATATGTTCCCTTATGAAGTGGTACCTAATGCTGATGTGCTTTATTATTGAGTGTTGAACTGGATTACCTATCATAGCAATAGCACTTTGATTTTCACAGTAAATAGGGATTTTAAAATATGTTAACCCATAATCCAGTAACTGATTCTTCATCCAGAGAATCTGTGCACAACAGCTTCCTGCAGCAATGTACTCTGCTTCTGCAATTGATGTGGAAATTGACTTTTGTTTCTTGCTAAACCAAGAAACCAGTATTCCTCCAAGAAATTGGCAGCTTCCACTTGTGCTTTTCCTGTCAATTTTGCAACCTGCAAAATCTGCATCTGAGTAACCTATTAGTTTAAAATCTAATTTTCCGGGATACCACAATCCCAGATCAGCTATTCCTTTAAGATACTTGAAAATTCTTTTCACAGCTGTTAAGTGAGGTTCTCTTGGATCTGCTTGAAATCTTGCACAAAGACAGGTAGCATACATGATATCAGGTCTACTAGCAGTTAGATAGAGTAGAGAGTCAATCATACCTCTGTAATAAGTAATATCTACTGATTTACCAGTATCCTTATCCATTTTTGTTGCAGTGGCCATGGGAGTGGATGCACTTGAATAATCTTGCATTCCAAATTTCTGGTGTACTTGGTTTGACAAATAAAAGTGCCTTCTTCATTCTGCTTGACTTAAAGGCCCAGAAAATAGCTAAGTTCCCCCATCATACTCATTTGATATCTTGACTGCATCAGTTTGGCAAACTTTTTGCAAAGTCTGTCATTTGTAGAACCAAAGATGATATCATCAACATATATCTGAACCAGAAGTAAGTCCTTTCCATGGTTGAGGTAGAACAGTGTTTTGTCTATAGTTCCTCTGTTAAATCCACTTTCCAGAAAAAACTGAGCTAAAGTCTCATACCATGCTCTTGGAGCTTGCTTAAGGCCATAAAGTGCTTTATCAAGCCTGTAGACATGATTTGGATATTTGGGATCTACAAAGCCTGGAGGTTGTTCAACATATACTTCCTCCTCCAATTTTCCATTGAGAAAAACACTTTTCACATTCATTTGAAAGACAGTAAACTTTTTATAGCAGCATAAGCCAAAAATATCCTTATGGCTTCCAATCTAGCAACTGGTGCAAATGTTTCATCATAATCAATTCCCTCCTGTTGAGAATATCCTTTTGCAACCAACCTTGCCTTATTCCTTGTAATTATGCCATCACTATCAGTTTTGTTTCTGAATACCCACTTTGTACCAACAACAGATCTGTTCTTTGGTCTTGGCACTAGGGTCCAGACTTTGTTTCTTTCAAATTCATTCAACTCTTCCTGCATTGCTTGCACCCAATCAGCATCTTGAAGAGCTTCTTTCACTTTCTTTGGTTCAGTCTGAGAAAGAAAAAAATTGTAAAGACATTCACTTGAAGTAGCTGTTCTAGTTCTGACACCTGCATCAGGATTTCCAATAATTAAGTCAGGTGTATGTGATTTAGTCCACTTCCTTGCAGATGGAAGGTTTTCTCTAGAACTGGATGTTCCCCCATGATCCATGCTATCTTCATCAACATTTTCTGATGCTCCCCCTGAAACTATGCTCTCTGAGTTGGATCCTTCAGAATTTAAGTTTTCAGAACTATCAGAACTTGGCTTATCAGAACTTGACGAATCAGAACTTGAAGAGCCAGTTGTATATTCTGATGCTTCTTGAGATGTGGTTGTATCTTCAGTATGCTCCCCCTGCACAGGTGCATCTTCCTTTGGCGTAGTCACTATAGTTTCAATAACATCAGAGTTTAATCCATCAGAGTTTGCAGTATCAGGATTTAGACTGTCAGGATTTTCAGTATCAGAATTTAAGTCTTCATTTTCAAATCTCAGCTGATCATGATCATTGAAATCTTCAAGTCCAGTAATCTTCTTATCATCAAAGGAGACATTGATAGATTCCATGACCACCCTTGTTCTCAAGTTATAGACTCTGAAGGCTTTTGTGGAAAATGGATATCCAATAAAGATACCTTCATCAGCTTTTAGATCAAATTTGGATAGCTGTTCAGGATGAGTCTTAAGAACAAAACACTTGCATCCAAATACATGAAAATACTTCAGATTTGGCTTTTTTTTCTTCACCATCTCATATGGTGTCTTTCCATGCTTGTAAATGAGTGTTGCATTCTGAGTAAAACAAGCAGTCTACACAGCTTCAGCCCAGAAATAGGTTGGTAGCTTTGCTTCATCAAGCATAGTTTGTGCAGCTTCAATGAGAGTTCTATTCTTTCTTTCAACAACTCCATTTTACTGTGGAGTTCCAGGAGCAGAGAATTCCTGCTTAATTCCATGGTCTTTGCAGAACTCTTCCATGATCAAATTCTTGAACTCAGTTCCATTATCACTTCTTATTATCTTCACATAATCTTTGACCAATTTATCCAGTTGCTTGACATGATCAATCAAGATAGATGGAGTTCACTTTTAGTGTGCAAGAAATACACCCATGTGTATCTGGTGAACTTATCCACTATGACCAGAGCATATTTCTTCTTTGCAATAGACATGACATTCACTGGACCAAATAGATCAACATGTAGTAGGTGATAAGGCTCAAGAATTGATGATTCAGTCTTGCTCTTGAATGAAGATTTCCTTTGTTTAGCCTTCTGACAAGAATCACAAAGGCCATCAGGAGCAAATACTGACTTTGGCAGTCCTCTCACAAGATCTTTCTTGACTAGCTCATTTATATTGTTGAAATTTAAATGAGAGAGTTTCTTGTGCCAGTTCCAGCTTTCTTCAATTGATGCTCTAATCATCAGACAGATTGCAAAACCATCAGTACTTGTTGAAAGCTTGGCTTCATAAATGTTACCATGCCTGTATCCTTTCAGAATAACTTTTCCTGTAGATTTACTTACAACTTCACAGTGTTCTTCAAAGAAATCCACATGATAACCTCTGTCACAGATTTGACTAACACTCAGCAGATTGTGTTTAAGTCCTGAGACCAGAGCTACTTCTTTAATGATGACATTCCCAAGATTGATATTGCCATATCCCAATGTTTTTCCAATGTTGCCATCTCCATAAGAAACACTTGGGCCAACCTTCTCCACAAAGTCTGATAGCAGGGCTTTATTTGCAGTCATATGTCCTGAACATCCACTGTCCAGAACTAGGATGTTTTTCCTGTTGCCCTGCAATCACAAAGACCACTAATGATTAGTTTTAAGGACCAAGACTTTCTTGGATCCTTTGGCCTTATTAAGTTTGTTAACATTTGCAGCGGATTTAGCATCAAAGTTTATGTTAACATTTTTTTTATCAGAATTTATACTATCAGACTTTGAATCAGAACTTACACTAGAAGGAATAATGCTAACTTTCTTTAAAGAAGATTTTATTTGATAATAATCATAGTACAGACTATGATATTCCTTACAAGTAAGGAGTTTATGTTCTTATTCTTCCTGCAAAAAGAAGCCAGATGATTAGAACTTCCACAGTTATGACACATTTTTCTAGGAGCATCAGGAACGGGCTTATAATCATTGCTTTTATTCACACCTTCCTTTCCATTTCTATTTTTCCTAGGTGATTTTACCTTGTTTGCAATTTTAACATCTTTCAGCTTATGCTTAAGCTGCTTCTTTGTCATTAAGCCTAAGTTTACTTCAGTTGTCTTTTCCTATTTTAATCTGTCAGAAGTCAATTCCTTTTTAACTTCTGATTTCTCAGTATCAGACTTTACAGCTACAAACTTAATAGGTTTTAACTCTGGCTTTTGTTTAACAACTATAGGCTTAATATCTACAGTTCCTTTGTCATTCTTCCCATCTCCATAACCTAAGCCCTCTTTCCAGTTTCCACTACTTAACAAATTCTGAGTTGTTCAGCCAGAGTTAGTCCAAGTCCTGATAATCTCTCTTTCCTTTTCTAACTCAGTTTTTAGAGATTCATTCATTTTAAGTACTTCATCCCTAACATAGAAAGTATCATCTCCATTTTTCTGAGTTTGATGGAACATGACTAACTCTTTTTCTAAATAATCATTCCTCTTTTTACAAGCAAGATTTTCAGAAGTTAATCTTTCACATGTTGAAGTTTGGTCTCTATAGCTAATGAACATGGTTTTAAGATATCTTCTCAACTCATTAATATCATCAGTATGAAAGGCATAAGTAGTTTGAGGTACCTTTAACTCAGCAGCTTCAGTACTACTTTCAGCATTTGCCATCAAGACATAGTTCTCCTTACTTTCAGAATCTGAGGTGTTTGTCCAGCTTTTCTTCTTTGTGACAGGAGCCTTGCCTTTGTCACTCTTCACTTTCTTGCAATCAGGAGATATGTGGCCTTTCTCACCACAGTTGTAGCATTTGACATTTGTGTAATCTCCTCTGTCAGACTTTCCTCCTTTGCCTTCAGATTTTCTGAAATTCTTCTTATCAGAACTTGCACCTTTCCTGGAAAACTTCTTTCCCTTCCTGAACTTCTTGTATGCAATTTTTGTGATCCCTTTCACCATAAGAGCACACAGCTTCATCATCTCTTCATCAACATTCGTCTCAGGCAAGCTTTCAGATTCTGAGTCATCATCACTATCAGAACTTGATGACTCAGTATCAGACTTTGTGAAGAGCGCTTTACCCTTGCCTTTCCTTGAGGTGGCTGCCTTGGGAGATTCTTCTTCGGCCTTAAGAGCAACTGTTCTTGTCTTTCCTCCTTTTCTCTTGCTTCTTTGTTCCATCTCAAGTTCATGAGTCTTGAGCATCCCATAGATTTCATCAAGAGTCATTTCATCAAGATTATAGTTGTCTCTTATAGTTGTTGCCTTCAAATCCCAGCTTTCAGGAAGAGCTAACAGGAATTTAAGGTTTGAATCTTCAAGATCATACTCCTTATCAACCAGTGACAAATCGTTCAATAGTTTGACAAATCTATCATATAAATCAGTCAATGACTCATTAGCCTTTGAGTCAAAGTGTTCATACTCTTGAGTGAGTATTGTCTTCCTGTTCTTCTTGATCGTATCAGTTCCCTGACATCTTGTTTCCAAGGCATCCCATATCTCCTTTGTAGTTTTACAGTTTATTACCTTGTTTGACATTACATTATCAATGGAACTATGCATTAAGTGTCGTACCTTAGCATCCTTAGCAATTGATGCGATATCTTAAGCAGTGTAGTCACTCTTCTCCTTTGGTACAAACTTTGCTGCTTCACCTGCAACTGCAACAACGAGTTTTGTTGGATTGTGAGGTCCTTCCTTGATTCTATCAAGATATTCTGGATCTATAGCTTCCAGAAACATAGTCATCCTCACCTTCCATATGGGATATTCAGATGGTTTCAATATAGGAATTCTAATAGCCTCATATCAGCTATGGATTTGTGTCTTTGGAGGTTCTTCAGTTTTGGTGGGCTTAGTTGGAGTTTCTACTTCAGACATGATTGTTTTTGGATCTTAAACTGTTTGTGTGTTAACAGATAGGCTCTGATACCACTTGTTAGGTCACACACACTGTAGAGGGGGGTGAATACAGTGTATAGCACAATCAAATCAAATTCTAATAACACAAGTAACAGAAAATAGACTTTATTCAAAGCAATAAACTCTGTTACAATGCAGAACTGTCCTCTCTCAGTGATGAACAAATATCACGAGAGCTGCTAGGGTTACAATAAATAATATTCTCGATAATGATAACACTTATAGTGTAAACCCTATATCTGTGTTTATATACTACACAGTTACAAGATAATCGCTAATTGATATGGAATATAATTCTGCTTCCTAAAATATATCAATCAGATATCTTTTCTTCCAAGTATTCTATTCTTCATAGGATTCCTTCTTCATGCATATCTCTTCTTACGTTTGTCTTGATCTTCTTTTCAATCAATCAGCCGCCTTCCTTATCTGAACATTTCCTTTAAGTCCTGATATTATCTTCTGATAAATATCTCCTGAACCTTAAGTATTAATGACTTAAGTTCTGACTTCAGTATAAGCACTAATTTAAGTTAAGTACTGATTTATCCTGTTTAAGTAAGATCTGAAAACTAAACATAAATCATATTAGTCATGACATTATCAAATATATCTAACATCTTCTTCACTGAAGTTTACCTCACAAGTCTTAAATACTGGTGACCCAACATTTTTCAGCATTGCTGGAACACTTTCACTCTTTGTTGATTTTCCTCTGTCCCCAGTGTTTTTCTTCTTGATGTTTAAGTAATTATAATCAAGACCAATGACAATGTTTGCACATGGTTTGTTTTTCTCATGGTACTGACCAACCAATTTAGATACATTCTTGAAGGACTTCAGCTTTACTTCACTTTTCTCCAGTTTTCTCTTAGCACAGCCTCAATCTTATTTGCACACTTTAGCTTATTTTTCGGATAACCATTTTCTTGTTTCAAGGGTTCAAGCTCCACTATCAACAATTCAGCTTCTTGTTTTTCACTTTCAAGCTTCTCATTTAACTTTGTTAATCTGCTAACTTCTTCATTAGCAGCAACCATGCTTGTATGAATGTGAAACATTTCTTTGCTCATCTTTTCAACAGTTTCTTTATATTGATTCACATTTAAATCAATGAAGGTAAGAGTTGGTACTTGTGATTTAGATGAGGATAATTCTCCTTGCTCCAAGGCCATGAGTGCATAGTTTCCAAGTTCTTCATCTTCATCATTTTCAGAATCATCCCAACTTTTACCTTCTGCAATATAAGCTTTGCTTTGCTATTTCTTCAAAAGAGCTTCATACTTTGCTTCAAGTTCAACACAAGCCTTATCTTTCTTTGCCTTCTTGGGTTTCCTGCATTCTGTAGCAAAGTGGCCTAGTTCATCACAGCTGAAGCACCTTATATTAAATCTGTCAACAGATCCAGTTTTGTAACCACTTTTTCTATCAAAATTGTACTTCCCTTTCTCTTTCCAGATGCTGTCTTTGTTAAAAGACCATCCTTTACTTTTGAAGTATCTTGGCTTCCTTACTATAATGTTAGAGAATTTTCTAGCTAGATTGGCCATTGACTAATCTAGCTCATCCAGTTCTTCAAGAGTATAGAACTCATCCTTTTCCAATTCTAGTATGACTTGCTCCTGTGAATCAATTGTTCTTTGCTCACTTATTGAGGCAACTGAGATATGAGATCCGGGTTCATCATTGGATGTTTGGCCTTCATTTACTATTAAAGCACTTGAACCATCTACAACATGTCCTTGGCCAGATTTCAATGATTGCCTTTGAATCATCTCTAGTTCATAGGTTTTGAGAATTCCATATAGAACTTCCAGAGTTATCCTCCTCAAGTCTCTCCCTTCCCTGATTGCTGAGATTTTCTGTTCCAAATGATCAGGAAGAGTAAGCAAGAACTTTAGATTCACCTCTTCAGCTTCATAGTACTTGTCATGAAGCTGCAAGTCATTTATCAGCTTATTAAATCTTTCAAGCACTTCAGTAATGCTTTCCTTGGGCTTAGCCATGAAACCTTCATATTGTGAAATCAGTATCCTTCTTTGATTAGATCTAACTTCCTCAGTTCCTTCACATAGTATTTCAATCTTCTCCCATATTTTCTTAGCAGTGTCACAATTGACAATATTGTTGTACATCATATTGTCAAGTGACTCAATCAAATATAATTGTAAGTTGTTGTCCAGGGAGACTTTCTTCTTTTCAGGGTCAGAATACTCAGCTGGATCTTTAGGAGCATAATGAACTGGTATCACCATGTCTCCATCTATAGATTCCTCAACCCTTACCATAGGAGTGAAGGGTCCATTCTTGAGAATCTGAACATAGAGTGGATTGACCATCTTGATAAACAACATCATTTTCTTTTTCCAAAGAGTGTAGTTAGCTTTGTCAAAGGTAGGAATTTTGATGCTACTAATTTTCTGTGTATTCATTCTTTCAAGATCTTGTGTAACGCCCCCAAATCCGGGGTCAGAGGATTTGGTCGTCACTATAAAACTTCAATTTTAATTAATCTGTTTGACCCATAAATAAATGCCAGCGAAAGATATTTATTATTTATGACCCCAAACTAATCCAAGATCTTTTAAGGTTACAGTTCTAGAAACAAGATATCCTAATTCCACAAATAAATTTTCACTTTCTTTTAAAACTCTTTTCAATTAATTCCAAACTCAAAGCTAAACCCCTAGTATAACTTCGAAAAGAAGTATACTAGGCCCAAAAATAACACAATTATAATATAATATAATATAATATAAACAACTTTACACAATAAAACTTACACTAGCCCGCAAACCCTGGATCAACCACCTTTCAAGAGCTTCTTCTTTGCTTCCTTGAATTATGCAGCTAAACAGCGCAAGCTAATCCTCACTGGAGGTTAAATTTGAAAACAGGAAAGTATGAGCGGAAGAAATGCTCAGCAAGTTCATTATAACATATATAGGGTCGTTGTGATAAAAACCGACATCTGCATCAGTGTAGAACATTTAAAATCATAATTGCTGAATCATAAAACTCTTTTTGATATTTGCAGGTGAAAGGATTCAGCAATACTTTGAAACTTGACGAGAATGAAACTCGTAAAACAGTGTTTACGGAAATATCGTAAACCATAATAATAAGAAGCAGTGATTATGGATTGAATCATAAAATTTATTCCAAACCGAACTCTTGATATTAATACTTATTTTGTTATCATATCAAATTAGATATCAATACAAAATTTGATGCTCACAACATTCCATACTGAAGTCAACATCAATCATCTATATTAATATCACATTTGATATTTAACAACAAAGTAAGTATCAGCATAAATCAGAATCTGAATCAAAATCGCATTTCACCGATAATCCAAAACATTTACAGTTGATAAATCATTTATTCTATGAATATCAAAACAATAAAGAAATTTAGATATCATTTTAGATTGGAACCAATAACATTTCATGCTGTTCCCGATGGTCAGTCGCGAAACAACACCGGTATCCCGCAGCCATACCGTAAATATAGGTACTACCCGTATCCCGAAGACATACGGTACCTATAGGGCGCCAGAAAAGGCATAACTAGCCTTGAAAGATATTACAGCTGGACCGATATCTCGATCACCTACGCTGTAACCAATAACCAATAACCAATAACCAGTAACCATTCCAATCTTAAAAAAAATCTTTTTAATGAAAATTGAGTCAAATCCTTCGACATTCTAAATAATTTTTTTATTCCCCCATTCACTTGGGCAGGAATACTCGCAACAAAATCATCTTTCTCAAAATCCAAAACATTTATAAATCCGGTAATTTGATACGTAAAATTACTTAGCTATTCTGAACCTAGAATAGCAGAAGAATACTTACATAAACAGAATTATTTAATTCAGCGATATGTAAAACATTTATCTATCTTGAACTGAATTGGGAAAACAATACTTGCATGATAAGATTCAAAATAAATATCACTTGAACAATAAGTGATGATAGAAATACTTGCATAATATGATTCGAAATAAACGTCACTTGAACGATAAGTGAAGTACGGGGTACTTGCCTTTGGGTTTTAGCAGTTAGTCACACTCGGAACGACGCCCCTATTCTGACATTCTGTCTCAAAACATCACTGTCTTTCTTTTGAACACTTTACTGATATGCTTCTCCTGTGATTGCTAGAAGCCATCTACCCAATGCCATTACATCTCATTTTTTATCCAACGTCTTGTCATGATCACTCAAATGATCCGCATCTATAATTAAAATATAGAACTTTAATCATCTAATCGATAATCACTCGACGAACTACCCGTCAAAAGCCTATCGTCTACCCATACGATAGCCTACATATAATTAAAACAGATAAACACAAGACTCTTGATCCATATACATACATAATTCACATAGCACATAAGCACATAACTCACGTATCATATAATTCATATCACATATGACTCGGTTCGTCAAAAGGGTCGACTCGATACGTTTAAAATGGAAATCGGGTTAAAAATATGATTTTATCGATCAATAATCGACTCAGAATGACTCGTAAATCAAATGACCCTTTTGAAACAAAAGAGTTTGGGTCTCGAAAGTATATTTAATGAAAGCAGAATATTTTTTTCTGAGTCTAGAGGCGTTCGTTTCGTATTAAACGGACGAACGGTTTATTTATAAAAATATCTTGTCCCAACACGTAATTAGGTTTCATAAAATTTAATTATATATCCTCGTTCGACGTCTCCGATAATCGTAGGTTACGTTCCCGTATTTTCGGAATTAATTTCCCGAAAATCGGGCAGCGTCTCCTTTGTTTATCGGCTTACCCGTCGAACATCCCGACGTCAAATCAATCACAACACAGTCAATCACAATCCAAAATCCAATCACCCACTTCAGTCAACAACGTCAATTCACAATTTCACCTATACCAATTAAATACAATTATTAATCGTTATCATCTGTATTTTTATATTTTAATCCGTACTTTACAGTTTTCTATTCGTATTTTGTGTTTTAAATCGTATTTTATAATTTAAATTGTATTTTGTATTTTTAAATCGTAGGACTCAGATCGAATCATCATAGTCCATCGTCGGCTCGCCGAAGCTCATCGCCGACGGCGATAAAATTTACGGGTTCCCGTAATTACCGGGCATTCCTCGTTAATTTCATCAATTAATTATTATAAGTCTCGCAATAAAATATTTTATTTCACGAATCACCAATCAATTAATTGATTTCTTTCAGAAATTAAGTAATTTAATCGAAATAATATCAATCAATTACGTATAAACCACTACGGCAACCACCCGGGAAATATCCCGCTACCAACACGCGCGATACGCGCGGCAGCGGTGACGATTCACCGGAGCAGGGAAGAGAAAATAGCAACAACAGGCAACGTTACAAGGCAACAGCCCAAGGAGGGGGTTTATCGACCATGCGCCGCCGTTCTCACCGGAAAATGGTGAGGGCGGCGATTATAAGTTAGAACACGAGGGTACAACCCAACATAACACATATATACATACACAGCTGCACAGAAGCATGAATATACACGGACTGAACACACACGCGGCAGGAGACATCCGCCACCGCCGGAAACCGACGGCAACGGGGCTGCGTGAACCAAAAAAATGAAATCAACACTTACCAAAAACGGGGTTCAGATGGGAGTATAAGGAATTAAAGAATCAGAATACAAGAGATTGAAGGAGGGAGAGATTCGAGGGAAAAGAGATTGAAGAGGCTGAAGTCGCAAAGATAGAGAGACAGGCGGCTCGTGTAGGAAAAACAGGGGAAGAAAAAATAAAGTAATAAAATAATAACCCTTATCTGATTATTAACCCTAAAACTATCGCAATTTATCGACTTAACAAATCTTTAACGAGTAAAATAACTCGAGAATTCATAAAATAAATTTGAAGGTCTCGGAATAATTAGTGGTTAATAAAATAAAATTTCCGGGATTTATAAACCAATTTTGAAATGCTAATCAGGCCTGCATTTTGACGATTAAACGAAAAAATGTGCGGGTTAATTTGATTCCAAAAATCTCCGAACAAATTTTAAAAATTCTCAGAATATCAAAAAATTAATAAAATATGAATTTCGTAATTTTTGAAGAATTTTAGAATTAAATATTGAATTTACAATCAGAAAATCGTTTAACGATAAATAATCACTAAAATGTTGATTTCTAAATTTTATAAACTCCTAAAAAAAATATAAAGCAGCAGAAATATTTTTTGAAATAATTTTTGCATTTATAAGAATAAATATTCAATAAAATCATTTTAAAACCAAATAATGTCATACAGCTCAATAATTAATTATAAAATTACTCTACGCATCCAACAAATCAATAAAAGTAATAATAATACAACAACACATAGCTGACCGAACCATCACATATTTCATCCATTTAATAATTCGATGAACACATGCACATATCGGATCCGAAAATAGATTACTTAGCCGCTAAGTAACTATATAACGATACAATCTATCACCGAATTTGGATAATTATCAAAACGGAGCTTCCTACAAAATACTTTATACAAAAATAAAGTAATATTATCTCGCCTTCCGAGAATATGGGTTTTACCGGTCTATAAAATGATTAGCGTATCAAAAAATTTACACCGGGACTCGTACAGGTCAAACCGTAATCCGGATTGAAAAAGTTAAAACACGGAAAATATCCGGAATTACCAGATTAAGTTAGAAAGGAGTTTTCGGAAGAGTTTCGGGTTGTAAAAACGCAAAAATGATTGAAGTTAGAAGATTCTCGGCTTTATAAAATAATTTTGTAATTATTCTGAAAATAATTAATAAATACATAAATCATTATAAAATCATCTAACAGTCCAAAAATTACCAGAAAAATATCACAATTATCTAAATTTTATTCTGGATATATAATAATTCAAATACTCAAATAATATCACATATAAATACCCAAACATCAATTCCAATTACCAGATAATTCACCATAATTCACATAAGTAATTCCAAATAATAATAATAATAATAATAATATTTGAAAATATGGGATATTACATCTTGAATCTGTTTTCTTTCAGATTTGGCTCTGATACCACTTGTTAGGTAATGAAACACATACGCGGGGGGGGGGGGGGGGGGGGCTGTGAATGTGTTTTTTCTGATTTTAGGCTTTTCTTGAAAGATAATGGTTGAACAAAGTAAATTAAATCTTGTATAGAAAAGTGTTCATGCAGAAATTAAACTTGCACAAAATAAAGAACACAGATCTTCAAAACTCACTTAATTTTTGTATTAAAAATTAAGATGTTTTGCTACAAAATTTCTAAGCTCTTCGAAGTTAAAGAGCTCAGCTTCTTCTCGAGAATGTTACAAGAATTTTGATCTAAATTGTTACTTCTAACTAGAGGACCAGTGTTAACTTTATAGCTCAGTTAATTGCTGGTTTACACGGTAGATAATAGACATGCTATTAACTTTTCTAAACTGTCACTTGTCATTTCTATTTATAGAAAAGAAAATGTTCCATTTATGGCTTAACATATCTTTAACATTCCGTGTTTACTTTAATCTTCCTCTATTAGTTAATCTTTGCCATTGATCTTGCACACACTTCAAGCTGCTTTTTGTAGACTTGTCAATCCAGCGGTTGGATTGTTTGTTGATTGTTTATCTTGGATATTAAACTGATCTGCAATTCTGTACTTTGAGAGTATACTTCGAGATCTCCAGTTTGATTCATTTGAACACTTGATATCTCGATAAGTACAAAGGATTATCGAGATCTCTAGTACTCCATAATGAGTTTGGCTTGTAGAGGTCTTCAGCTCATCGAGATCTCTAGTTTTCATAACTTCACTTGACTTGTAGATATCTCTGAGTTCTCGAATGGATATAGACTTGTCGATAACTCTGAGTTCTTTAGTGAAAGAATGACTTGTCGATATCTTTTTGAGTTCTCGAGTAGCTTTCCTGACTTCTCTACTCCCGATGGATATTGCTTATCCGTTGAGTAGATATATAACTCATCCATCGAGTAGATATATAGCTTATCCGTCGAGTAGATATTGATCATCCGTCAAGTAGATGTTGTTCATCCATCGAGTAGATATATAGCTCATCCGTCGAGTAGATATTGCTTATCCGTCGAGTAGATGTTGTTCATCCATCGAGTATATATATAGCTCATCCGTCGAGTAGATATTGCTTATCCGTCGGTACTCTCTGAAGTTTGAATGACTTCTCGATAAGTCATTCTGGAGTTCTCTCGAATGACTTCTCTATAACATTAAATTTGTGACTTGTAGAGATCTTGACTTAGATCATTTTTCTCCAAAACAGATTTATTCAACTCCAAGCTTCTTAAAAATTCTTTTGAGGCATGATCTTCTTGATCTTCTTCCAGATAGAATTCTTAGGCTTGATACTGTTTTAGGAAAAAGACTTCATTCTGCTCCTTGCAATTTTAGAGACTTTAAGTGTTACAAGTACAAAATACAAATTTAGATAACAATACAACTAACTTAGGGTTGGCCCCAAGCTTAACTGATTACTGAAAATAACTGTTCATTAATCTTCTACTCAGATCATAGATGCTAATGACATTGTTAGCTCCAGTACTCTTTGACATCATCTATTATATTTTAAAATCAACCTATATCTGTAAGCAATGTCGTAGTATATGCCAATGTGAGGCACAAGTGAAGAAGTCATTGTAGTTGAAAGTAGACAATAACAGAAGGATGACACATGAATGTCGAAGCAGGACGAGTCAGGAATTTCAAACAAACTACGAATTTCTTGAAATGACGCGTAGAAGGACCCATAGAAATATTACACTCATTCACTTAATTCTTACACTATGTTCCAAACTCCATATTTTAATATACTATGAACTACCACATATAGCTAAGGTTGCAAATGAACAGAGCTGTTCGTGAACAAAACTCGGGATCGACTTGTTTAAGTGAACTCGGCTCGATTTGTTTTTTTAAACGAGTCAGTCTTGAACATGAAAATGAACTCGAAAAAATAAATGAGCTGAGTCGAACTTTTTTCTGTTCGGCTCGGATTCGGCTCGGATTCGGCTCGTTTAGTTCGGGCTCGGCTCTGACTCGGCTCGAATTCGGTAACTCGACTCGGCTCGGATAAAGTTTATATATATTATAAATAATGAATTATTACTAATCACTTAAATATTTTTACTAGTACATTTTTTCAGCATTTATTAATAATTTAATTATTTTAGAGATTTTATTTATTTTTCTAATTTTAACACTTACTTTTTTCATAAGTAAACTATCAAATTGTTATCATGATACATTCATCTTAAATTATTCATATTTCATAAACATCATTAAATAACTTGTAATTTACATAAATCAAATTTAAGTAAAACAACAAAACATAATAAAATTTAACATCGTCATTTTAAAAAATAATGTACGATTTATAAAGTTCTGAATGTCTCAATAATTTAAAATAAATTTGGATATATTTTTAAAAATCATCTTGAAAAATAAAATGATATAGCTAGATTAAGAAATAAGTGTAAAGTGTGAGTTTGCATATATAATTTTAAAGTAAAACTAGTAGTTGATCTCGATACAACTTGTAAAATTCTAAATTCTAAATTATAATTTAAGGTTATTCGATTGAAAAATATATTCAAAATATTAATGGAGAACTCGACTTGGCTCGAGTTTGGCTCAGTTCGGTTGTTCCTAAACAAACTCGTGTTCGGTTCAGGTTCGACCCGTTTATAAACGAGCCAAGCTTGAACATCACTTTCCGCTCGATTATTAAACTCGGCTCGGCTCAGCTCGTTTTCAAAATAAATTAAGCTCGGCTCGGACAGAACTCGACTCGACTCTGTTTGTTTGCAGCTTTACATATAGGCATTAATTATTTACGGTTATTAAATTTATTTGATGCATTAATTGGTCGGTTCTCCATTTCTCAATTTTTTTTTAATTATTATTATAAACTAACACATTTTGGTGTAGAATGTTTAACTATCATCATTACTAATAGGCATCCTGAAATTAAATAAATTTGGTCAATTCTCATTGCATAGTTGATTTAATATCATTTATCATTCAGTGCCAAACCTAGTAAGATAGTCTTCTCTTTTAAACTACAATCACTTTGAATGATATACTTCATATACAAGAATTTTTTACAATCTATCCACGTTCACCAACAATAAACATTTTCTAAACACGTAGAATAATACTTAAAAATAATTAAAGTTTAGTATTCATGTGCTTTGCCCGTGCTTCAGGGCTAGTGAAGAATAAATACTGCAAATTATATAATTCAATTAACTCCCTCAATGCTCCAAAATTCAAGTACTACTTTGTATGGCATAGCTTGGTTGGGTTTCTTTTTACATTATTGTGACTAATTGTTTAGTTGTAACTTTTTTTTAGAGAAAACGACTTGGGGATGAATAATCGAAAATGTTCGTTATCACATTGTTCATGACTAATGTTTAAAAAACTAATAATTTGAAGATGAATAATTGAAAATAATATGTAAATTCTTTAATTCATTGGAAATAGTAAAAAGTAAGAAGATTTTATAAGATAAAAAAACTTATTGAAATTATAGATGACCTCAATTTTATGTCGTCTCGATGCATGATTAAGTAAATTTTTTCTTAAAGTCTAAATCAAATGTAACAATATCTCTTACATTTATGACGACTTTGTATTTATATGAAAGATTTGTAAAATTCAATAAAATACACCATTTAATATTAACAAAATCTGTAATATTTATAGATTTTTGTCATTTTTAATGCTTTTAGATCTTAAAAGACTTTTTAAAATCCAGAATGAGTCATATTATGAATAAAAACTTCTAAAATGCCGATTGAATACCGATATATTTTTATGGACGGTCTCTAATCTTAATCGAATATCTCACGATTTTAAAAATAATAAAAATAAAAATAAAATAAGTCACATGAATCTTGGCCGAAGGCACCAATACTATGCGTTTACTCGATATTAGATTGTACCAATATTACATGTTTAATTTTACTTAAATTAGATTGTACGAATACTATACGTGTACTCGGCGAAAAACGCAAAAAAGAACCCGCCTTAATTTTAACTGGTTAATTAATAAATATTTGATTCGTTAATAATCTTAAGGAGATCAAATACATTTTTTTCGGTGTAACATCCACATTCGTTAGTTATATGAGCTTGGATGTCTCTGTAACCAATAGTCTTTCAGATTTATATGTTGTCGATTTCACCTTGATTAATTAATAATTTTAATTAACAAACACGAATATGAGAATATAAAACGCTGCGAACAAATAAACAAAATGAGTACTCATTATTCATTTATATGTTTATCGTTACGGAGATAACTAGCTATGAAATCTTACAATTATAATGTAAACACACAATATTTAGAGTTTTAAATTTAAGTTCAAGGGTTGATGGCTGACTGTGTCACTAGCATCGTTATTTTCCTTTGAGGTGTTACTATTTTTAACATTGGATGTGTTTTTGTTTTCGTAATTCACCCCTGATAAAGATTGTCCCACATCTATCTCATCATTTGATTCAGTAGCAGGAAGATTCAGATCGAATAACAATGATTTTGGTTTGGTTTGGTTTTCATGCATATTTTGACCATTTCCAGCATGGATTACCTTAGAAGGACCTTGATCTTGCAGTTGTGGTTGTGTTGGAGGTGGAACAGGAACACTTGTAACACCGTGTGGATCAAGGGATCGAAGAAATTTTTGCCTGCGATATGAAATGGGATTTTTCACATGGAGTCTCCTTTCCTCTTTCTTTTCAGCACGATGAGCATTTTGATGTCCCCCAAAAGACTGAGCTGAAGTAAATGTTTTGAAGCAATATGTACATGTATACTCACTACTGTATCTAGCACGTTTTCGGCAAATTTTTCCAAAATCGACACCAGGGTTATTTTGATGATTATTTGAACTTGCAGTGAACTTTTCTTTGTTCTCCATTATATCATATATGGAGAAAATGCTAAGTAGAAGAAGGGGTACCTAATCACAAGTTAAGATTGTGCAGAATATATATGCATGACATTTCGTATTTTAGTACTTAAATTTTGGTGTAGAAGTTGTTACTACAGATGATATTAACTACAGATAAACTTTGTGAGTTGATCTTTTTCAATTACTTCAATTTTAGTAAGATATCTTATTACCTCTGGATATCTCCTCCATAGACTATCTTAATAAATGTAGCGCCTATACAGTTATTTGTGTAGATTTTTCTATGCATGTTGCTTCCAATATTTATAATTTTGTTTAAACATATTCACTAGCTTGAACCCACTCGGAAAGTTGGCATGAAGACATCAGGAGGCTTCTATTAGATCATAATATGTTTTGTCCTTCATTATGAGCAAAAAAAAACAATTCAATTAGAGAACTTTTCCCTTCTTTGCTCTTTTACCTGGACAGTATAATGTTGTTGTAAGTATTATGTGCACCGAGTCGCAAAAATTCTTGTAGCCTAGCGCGAAGCGCATAATATAAAAAATAGGTTAAGATACTTTATTTAGGTTTATATGTATCATTAATTTGGCTTATATAATAATTTATATTTCTTAATATAGATTTCCAAGGGAAAAATAATAATATTTCATACTTCGTAGCATATTAAATTATACTTATAAGTCAAAAACAATCTAAAAATTTAATATCAAGATTCAAATTTAAAATCAGTAGCTAAGTTTTAGGTTTCTATCTTTCAACATTGTTACATGAAAATATTTCATCCATCGTCATCTTGAATATCCCCATCCAAATCATCCTCAAATTTTAGATTGTTCCTTAAAATTCAAACTCTTTTCTTCGTCAGTTTTTATAACATTTCAATATCTCTTTTCTGAAATTGATGGTTAAATTTAAATCTAGTCTAATTTAGAGACTAATTCTGATAGTGACCTGGAGTTATACATAGGTTTAGGTTTCACAGCATCAGAAGTATTTGTAAATCATGTCCATTCTAATTCATCATCGATAGAGAAGATGACTCGTCATCTTCTTCTAGTTTCCTATCTAGGTTTCCAACCAAACACTCTTTGTTTTCATTAGCATCAAGCAATGATACATATGGATGGAAGCCTGAAATACTAATTTTATTTGGGCTTTAATGTTTTAATTTTGTTTTGGGTTATATTTGTTAGGCCGTAAACTGACCAAACATAATTATTTTAAAAAAATTAAACTTTACTAAATCAAGCTTTTTTATGATTTACAATTTTATGCACCTTGTGCTTCGAGGGTATAGGAGTGCACTTGATTAAAGTTGTTACGCTTCACTTTTATCGAAGTGTTTGCGATGCTTTTTACACTTACACTGGGATAGTAGGGATGATAGCATACTATCTCTTATTTGGATGATCTGAAGTGTGGAGATAAAAACTTGATAGATGCATATAAAAGCATGCATCCACGTCCATATATAAAGGAACGGTTTTAGAATAATGTTTGGGTTGGACTCGAAAATGACAACCCATCCCTTATCCATCTTTAGAGCACGAATGATGCAAATTACATTATCCATTAAACCTTCCTTGCTGAATACCATTGAAGAGGTGCTTCACTTAAGTTTCCTACTTTCTGTTCTCAATGTTCATCATCTACCATTCCTTTTTGATATTTCAGCATTGACAATATTCAAAATACATTTTATTTCTCTATTTGTTATATAGTCTACACTTGTTTTTTTCCCTTCTAATGTTTGTTTCCATTAGTGATGGTTGACTGCAACTCAAGGGGAATCGAGTTGATTGCTTGACTCTCATTGTGTATTTAATCAAAATGCTTTTCATTTAAGTTTATTTGGACAACTGTTGTATCTTTATTGTATCAGGTATGTATTTGTTGAAAGAGTACTTTCAACGGTTAGCTTGCTAAATCTGCATGGGTTACATTTTTGAAGTAGCTAGCAGCCTTTAGAGATAAATTATTTCTAATATTTGGAGTAAAACAAATTCCCTTTCATTTGAAGGTACTTTCACAGTCCACGAAATTTGGTTGTTTTTTTATCGTAGGGAACCCGCAGCCGCTACCCTTCGGGTGCGTACTAGGTAAACCCCACGGGCTCACGCAATAGCCTGCAAACCATGTGAACCAAGGTAAACCGTATTTAAGCGACATGCTCCGGCTCAGGAGGCATAATCATAAATTATCCTTCCGTGGGATTCGAACATGTGACCAAGTGGATATTTATCCCCTCTTTTACCAACTGAGCTAACCCTTGAGGGCTGGTTGTTTACTCTAATGAGTCAAAATTGAAGTGGGTTCACTGCACAAATTGGCTACCTTATATGCCCTGCTTTTTATAGTTGAAGAAATTACTTTAGAAAAGATTTTACCGTGGTTATTCAGTTAGATTTTGTATATTTATTACTTGTTAGATATTTGTTGTTATTTTAGTAAATGAGATTACTTTTTTCTCTTGTTATGTAGTATTTTGATAAAATTTGCATGTAAATTACACTGGTCAAAAGGGGAGGCATACTTTTTCGACGCGCTAGGGCTGAAACAAAGAAATGACCATGAATTAACATTATCCGATGAAAATGGCACAAATGTAAAGTATGAAAGGATCTGCAAGAGATACCCATTAGTCATAACTGGTCCTTTTCCATTTTTAAGATGGTAGTCTGCCCCTTTTGTAAATTTATTTCTTTCTATTTTATATTACTTACTGACTAAATTTATATTTTTAAGTCCTCAGTATGCATGTGGATGATGACCATAAATGATATCATGAAAATAAAAATCCTTATTAATACAAGGATATTTACGTAAATTATTATGAAATGATTTAATATTTACAAAAACACCACTCAACAATTTGATCAGAAACATATTTTTATAAAATCTTAGGTCATATGTGTAAATATTTTTTTGGGATTCATATTCCCCCGCCCATGAAAATTCGCCTGTGATTTTGTATTTTTAAAACACTGATATACACGTGTACATTTTTAATCATAGACCTTTTTTTGACGCACAAGCGATTTTTTTTATTAAAATATTAAAACACAGCCGGAACAAACCTGTTGTACAAGACATGCCTTGATATAACAAGGCTAAGTCATATTGATAATTCTAAGATTTAGTTGACTTGTAATTTTTATGTAATCTGTAATGTGTTCTTTGAGTCTGTAAGAATGTTGAAGAAGACTAGACTGAGATATATTGATGTAAAATCCAACAAGCTAAGAATAAATCTCTGGAAGAAGATTAAGCTTGAAAATGTCTCAGAATGAAGATATATAGCTTGGTGAAGAATAATATTGTAGATTGAAAATGTTCTAAGTCAAATGCCGAGAAGTCACAAATCAAAGAATGTCGAGAAGTATATCGCGAACTACTCAAGCTTATCGAGAAGTCAATTTGACTTGTAGAGAAGGCATTTCTTTTGTAGAGAAGTCTCTCACTTATAAAGAAGTCACATTACCTATCGAGAAATCAAAACGCTGATAAGTGGCATTTTCTACCACTTAAAACGTCTTATAATGGCTTGAATTGATGTCTTGAAATCAAGTATTTTGTGTATTTAATGCGTTTTTCTAGTTTTTGTGCATTTCAGGGTATTGCTTGCATTTGTGGAGAGATTTCATCAAGGAGAGGCATAAGTATATGATTGGCATTGCAAGTGGGAAGTTAGGAGTAGAACGCAGCAGAAAACAGGAGAAAAATAATTAATTTTCCAGTAAGGTGTTGGGTGCCCGCTCAGCCTGGCTGGGCGGCCGCTCAGGAAGCTGGGCGCCCGCTCAGGATTGCTGGGCGGCCGCTCAAGGGCGCGAATTAAAATCCTGATTTTTAGAGTTCTATTCCTGCTGAACTTCCGACTTCTGAGATAGCTGGGACTTGTGGGGATTCTATATAAGTAGTTTTCAGAGATGTTTCACGTGTGTTGAATCGTGGTATCAATCGAGGAGCAAGGAGATAAGGAAGAAGACCGTTTTAGCACATCACAATGAAGAAGAGGAAGCATAGTTTTCTTGTGATTCTTTTATTCGTTGTATCAGTGGATGCTAGTTTTCTTTACTTTGAACCTTATTACTCTTGTGACGTACTTTGGTTTAATTAAGTATTTTTATTAGTTATTCACGTGTGTTATTATCATGTTTTCATATGAACCCATGGTGACGATGAGTTCAATCATGTGCTAATTGTGATCATGGGGTCGTAACGGATTTACTATGGAATTCTTTAGTTAGTTTTTTAATACCTTAGTGTGTGATAATTGTATGATATCTAGTATTGGTTGTGCTTATTCGTCTTATGTGCGTCGCGAACATATAAGATAGGGTGTTAATCTCTTGTGAAGCGACAGTGGATCTTGAGATTTAGAACTTGCCACGCTAGCATAGGTTCATGTATGTGTATGCATGATTAGTGGGTAACTCTAACCGTTTTACTTGCCCTATGTAATCATAAAGAATAACTTGTGCTTAAATCGTTATGTTGTCAAATTCTGTAGACATATAGGGTCTCAACATAATTGATGACTATTCAACTTCTATCTTAATTGTGGATATTTGATAGAATGGTATTAGAATAATGAAAGTTGGCTTTTATCAGTTTCGTGTTGTTCGATTAATATCATCACCGTTACATGCTAAGGATAATAACAATAGCTATTGAAGGAAGTAGTAATGAAGTTATGATCTCATGTGTGTTTAATATTGTTAATTCAAGTGTCAATTAAGTGATTAATTCTCGTAGTTAATTATAATTAATAATTAGTTAATCAAATCTACGTGTAATTGTCTTAACATTGAGAAGTAATCATACAGTGGTGAGTAAGTGTTAATTGAACTTAATTAGTCTGAGTCTCTATGGGAACGAACTAAAAAGTATTCTATATTACTTGTGAACGCGTATACTTGCGTGTATTATTAGTGCGTGTTTTCTGCCCTAACAAGTTTTTGGCGCCGCTGCCGGGGACTCGGCGTATTTGTTTAGTTTATGCATTTACCATCAGTGGTCATTAGGACTCATTGAGTAAGACGTGTTACTTATCGTTTCCGGTTGTGTTTCAGGTACTTTAGCGAGCGTTTATGCAAACACGTTCTCATACTCGCAAGAGGACTTTAGATATGGCTGAGGAGACAGACTCAGTTCTTGATATTCCGGAGAAGATAGATTTTGAAGATTCGGATAAAGAGAGTGAGCAGAAAGAACCAGTAACCATGGGTGATCGTATAGTTCCGACAGATCCAGCTCTTATGGACTTTTCTTGGCCTAAAATTGATGACATTCAGTCAAGCATCCTTCATCCGACTATTCAGGCTAACACTTTTGAAATAAATCCGGGCACTATTCAGATGGTGCAAAATTCTGTTTCTTTTGGAGGTGCTGCAACTGAAGACCCCAACATGCACATCAGGAATTTTGTCGAGATCTGTAGTACTTTCAAATATAATGGTGTGACTGATGAGGCTATCAAGCTGAGGCTTTTCTCATTCTCTCTGAGGGATAAAACTAAGGACTGGTTACATTCTGAACCAGCTGAGTCCAACACTACTTGGCAAGATCTTGCGTAAAAGTTTCTGGTAAAGTTCTATCCACTGGCAAAGACTGCATCTATGAGGAGTGCTCTTACTCAGTTTGCGCAGCAACCAACAAAATCTATGTGCGAAGCTTGGGAGCGCTACAAGGAGATGTTGAGAAAGTGTCCACATCATGGTATGCCTGATTGGATGGTGATCACTGGTTTCTATAATGGTTTGGGGGCCCAATCTCGGCCCATACTCGATGCAGCAGCTGGAGGCGCCTTGTGGGCCAAAAGCTATACGGAGGCTTATAATCTTATTGAAACTATGGCTGCAAATGAGCATCAAAACCCAACTCAAAGGATGATGCCTGGGAAGGTAGCAGGTATTCTGGAAGTTGATGCAGCTACAGCTATTGCAGCGCAGCTACAGCTATTGCAGCGCAGCTCCAAGCGCTATCTATGAAGGTCGATTCTTTAGCCACCTATGGAGTCAATCAGATAGCTATGGTCTGTGAGCTTTGTGCAGGTTCTCATGCTACGGATCAGTGTTCTCTTGTTAATGAATCTGTTCAGTATGTGAACAATTATCAGCGACCGCAGCAGCCTGTGCCAGCCACCTATCATCTTAACAACAGAAATCATCCCAATTTCAGCTGGAGCAATAATCAAAATGCTATTCAGCAACCATATCAGCAAGGCGTAAGTAAACAGTTTAATCCACCTGGATTCGAGCAACCACAACATTATGCTCAAAGGCAATCATATCCTCAACAAGGAGGTGCTGCTCCACCTTCTAGTGCTGATTTCGAGGAACTAAAGCCGTTGTGCAAAAGTCAGACTGTTTCTATCAAGACCTTGGAAAATCAAATCGGTCAAATAGCCAATGCAGTGCTCAATCGTCAACCTGGCATACTTCCCAGTGATACTGAAGTGCCAGGCAGGAAGGAAGCTAAAGAGCAAGTCAAGGCTTTTACCTTAAGGTCTGGAAAAGTTGCTGATGTTGAAAAAGTGAAAGACGGAGAAGCTGAAGTTGTTGATGACGAAGAGAAGCAAAAGGAGAAAGCGATGGAACCAAGGAAGACTACTGTTGAACACACTCTGCTTGAGGGTAATACAGGGGAGAAACAACTCTATCCTCCACCACCTTTCCCTAAGAGATTGCAACAACAAATACTGGATAAGCAGTTCGGTAAGTTTCTGGAGGTGTTCAAGAAACTTCACATCAACATACCTTTCGCCGAGGCTCTGGAGCAAATGCCTAGTTATGCGAAATTCATGAAGAGTATTCTTTCAAGGAAGGTGAAACTGGATGACCTTGAGACCGTTGCTCTAACGGAAGAGTGCGGTGATGTGCTGCAACAAAAGTTACCTCCAAAGCTTAAAGATCCAGGTAGCTTCACCATTCCTTGCACCATTGGCAAGTTATCTTTTGACAAGTGCATGTGTGATTTGGGAGCAAGCATCAATATGATGCCGTTGTCTATCTTCAAAAAGTTGAATTTTTCTGATCCAAATCCCACCTACATGTCTCTACAATTGGCTGATCGTTCTATTACATATCCACGAGGCATAGTGGAGGACGTGTTAGTAAAGGTGGATAAGCTCTTCTTTCTTGCAAACTTTGTCATTTTGGATTTCGAGGAAGATAAGAAGATCCCCATAATCTTGGGAAGACCTTTCTTGGCTACAGGCCGTACCTTGATAGATGTTCAAAAAGGTGAACTTACTATGACGATGCAGGATCAGGATGTGACATTCAATGTATTCAAAGCGATGAAATTCCCTATAAAAGACGAGGAGTGCTTAAAGGTGGATTTGATTGATTCTGCGGTAACTTCAGAACTTGATCATATGCTAATGTCTTATGCATTAGAGAAAGCCTTAGTGGGGGAGTTTGACAGTGATGATGAGGATGACAATGAGCAGCTACAATATCTAAATGCTTCTCCTTGGAGGCGAAAACTAGACATGCCATTTGAATCTCTTGGTACTTCTGATCTCAAGAATGCTGAAGGAAAGCTCTAACCATCTATTGAGGAAGCACCTACTTTGGAGCTTAAACCATTGCCTGAACACTTGAGGTATGCCTTTTTAGGTGATGCATCTACTTTACCTGTTATCATTGCATCTGACCTTTCAGGTAGTGAGGAGGACAAGCTCTTGAGAATCTTGAGAGAATTCAAATAAGTTATTGGATGGACTATAGCAGATATCAAAGGGATCAGCCCTTCGTACTGCATGCATAAAATTCTGCTAGAAGAATGTAGTAAGCTAACTGTTGAGCAACAGCGACGACTTAATCCTATCATGAAAAAGTGGTGAAGAAAGAAATTCTGAAGTGGCTGGATGCAGGAATCAAATATCATATTTCTGACAATTCTTGGGTGAGCCCCGTGCAATGTGTACCGAAGAAAGGAGGTATAACTATGGTGGCAAATGAGAAGAATGAGCTCATCCCCACTCTAACAGTCACATGATGGAGGGTATGCATGGATTACAGAATGTTGAACAAGGCCACGAGGAAGGATCACTTCCCTCTTCCATTTATTGATCAGATGCTTAACAGGTTGGCCGATCATGAGTATTATTTTCTTCTGGATGGCTATTCGGGGTATAATCAGATTTGCATTGCACCAGAGGATCAAGAAAAGACTACCTTCACATGTCCATTTGGCACGTTTGCTTTTCACAGAGTTTCGTTTGGCTTATGTGGCGCACCTGCCACTTTTTAGAGATGTATGATGGCTATATTCTCTGATATGATTGAAAATAATGTCGAAGTGTTCATGGACGACTTCTTCTTCTTTGGACATTCGTATGATGAATGTTTGAATAATCTTCGTGCGGTGCTCAAAAGGTGTGTTGAAACTAATTTGGTGATAAATTGGGAAAAATGTCACTTTATGGTGCGTGAAGGCATTATTCTTGGGCATAAAGTCTCTAGCAAGGGTCTTGAGGTGGAAAAAGCCAAGGTGGGAGTCATTGAAAATCTTCCACCTCCTATTTCTGTGAAAGGAATCCGTAGTTTTATTGGTCATGCGGGTTTTTATCAGCGTTTCATTAAGGACTTCTCGAAGATATGTAAGCCGTTGTGCAACTTGCTCGAGAAGGATGTGCCTTTCAAATTTGATGATGAATGCTTGGCGGCATTCGAGACTCTCAAGAAGAGTTTGATAACTGCACCAGTTATTACGGCACCTGATTGGACAGAGCCTTTTGAGATGATGTGTGATGCAAGTGATTATGCGGTGGGAGCAGTTCTTGGGCAACGCAAGAATAATCTTTTTCATGTGGTCTACTATGCTATTAAGACTCTAAATGGGGCTCAAATGAACTACACCACGACTGAGAAGGAGCTCTTAGCTATAGTCTTTGGTTTCGAAAAATTTCGATCTTATCTGCTTGGGACAAAGGTGACAGTATTCAATGATCATGCTGCCATTTGCTATTTGGTTTCCAAGAAGGATTCGAAGCCTAGACTTATTCGTTGGGTGCTCTTGCTACAGGAATTTGAGTTAGAAATCAAAGATCGAAAAGGTACTGAGAATCAAGTAGCTGACCATCTCTCTAGATTGGAGAATCCCGATTCTACTTCACAGGATAAGACATTGATCAACGAATCTTTTCCGGATGAGCAGTTATTCACAGTTCAGGAGGAAGAGCCATGGTTCGCAGATATTGTGAACTATCTTGTCAGCAATATAATGCCTCCTAATATGAATACAGCTCAAAAGAAGAAGTTTCTGCATGAGGTGAAGTGGTACATGTGGGATGAACCATATTTGTTTAGACAAGGAGCTGACCAGATCATCAGGAGATGCATCCCATTCTGTGAGATGGAGGGGATATTACGAGACTGCCATTCCACAGTTTATGGCGGACATTATGGTGGTGAAAAGACAGCAGCTCGTATTTTGCAAGCAGGTTTTTTCTGGCCTACTTTGTTTAGGGATGCACATCAGTTTGTTTTAAGGTGTGATCGTTGCCAAAGAGTGGGGAATCTTACGAGGAAGGATGAGATGTCGTTAAATATAATGCTTGAAGTCGAGGTCTTTGATGTTTGGGGAATCGATTTCATGGGACCATTTGTCTCATCCTGTAATAATCAGTACATCTTGCCGGCAGTCGATTATGTCTCAAAATGGGTAGAAGTCAAGGCTCTACCAATGAATGATGCAAAGGTAGTGTTGAATTTTCTTCATAAGTAGATTTTCACAAGGTTTGGAATGCCACGAGTAATCATAAGTGATGAGGGGTCGCATTTCTGCAACCGTAAGTTCACTTCTATGATACAGCGCTATAATGTGAATCATCGTGTTGCTACTGCCTATCATCCGCAAACGAATGGTCAAGCTGAAGTGTCTAATAGAGAGATCAAGTGCATTCTAGAGAAAGTTGTTTGTCCGTCAAGGAAGGATTGGTCTTTAAAGCTCGATGAAGTTGTTTGGGCTTATAGAACAACATACAAGACTCCACTTGGGATGTCCCCGTTTCAACTTGTTTACGGTAAGGGATGTCATTTACCTGCGGAGCTTGAGCATAAGGCTTATTGGGCATTGAAGAAGTTGAACCTTGATCTAGATGCAGCTGGAAAGAAGCGAATGCTTCAGTTAAATAAACTTGATGAATTTCGACTCCAAGCATACGAGAACAACAAAATGTACAAGGAAAAAGTGAAAAGGTGGCACGACATGAAGCTATATCCTAAGTCATTCATGCCGGGGCAGCAAGTTTTTTTATTCAACTCTCGTCTCCGACTTTTCCTTGGAAAGTTGAAATCAAGGTGGTATGGACCTTTTATTATCAAAACTGTGTTTCCACATGGAGCGGTGGAGATTTTTGAGAATGATCTGGGCCAAGCATTCAAGGTTAATGGTCAGTGTTTGAAGCATTACTATGGGGACACGGCAAACCGGGAAGTGGTTAGTGTCGTTTTATTGTCAACTTGAGCAAGGTACTCTACGTCAAGCTAATTATGTAAAAGAAGCGCTTCTTGGGAGGCAACCCGAGATTTGTTACTATAGGAACCCTTAGAAGTTAGTAACCTATCAAAAACCACAAAAAAATCAGAAAAAAGGGGCAGGAAAAATATTTTTCCAGAGACCACCTGGGCGCCCGCTCAGCTCAGCTGGGCGGCCGCTCAGGACCCGTCTGCCAGAAAATTTTTTTGCCTTATAAAAATTTCAAAAAAAATCAGAAAAACACAAAACTTAATACAACCCACAATCCTACGAATTCTTTTCCTATAACCCACGTTTTATCTCCTCAAAACCCCACTCCTAATCAATTTCTAACCCTAATCCATACCCTATATATACATATAACTCCTCCATATACTCTCCCATATACTTTCAACCTTAAAGCTCTCTCCCATATTCAAAAACATAACTCTTAAACACTTTTTCTCAGTTTCAATGGCATCCAAGAGAGCCCAAACTATTGATAGAAGCAGCACCGTTTCTACTGTTGATTCTTCGAGGGTACCGCTGCGAGACCTCGTTTGTTTGATAGGGCTGCTGAGAAGGAGTATACTAGGCTTCTGGCTAAGCCAATTTTGAAGGAGAGGGGATTCTTACCATCGGGGAGGGATGGTGAGTTGTTGCCGATGATTGCTGAAAAGGGGTGGATTTCTTTTTGTGAGTCGCCGGAGGCGGTTCCGATGAGCGTGGTTCGCGAGTTTTATGCGAACGCAAAGGCTGAAAAGAATGGGTTTACTGTTGTTCATGGGCTTACGGTGGATTATCATCCTGAGGCGATTCGCCGTGTGATTGGGCAGCGACAGAGGAAGCCCACGAAGGAGAATTGGAATGAGAAGCCCTCCGAGGAGATTGATTTGGATTTGATTTGTGCTACTCTCTATCAGCCGGGAACGGTTTGGAAGTTCAAGATGGGAACTAACGAGTATCGTTCTTTTCCGGCGATTGTGATGAATAGGTATGCCCGTGCATGGAATGCCTTTATTTGTGCTAATATTCTGCCTACTTCACATGCACATGAGGTTATATTTGAGCGAGCAAGGTTGTTATGGGGTATTTTGAATGAGGAGTATTATGTGGACCTTGGTGAGTTCATCTACCAAGGAATTCTGAAGTTTTTAAGGGGAGCGAAGCACATGAACATCCCTTATGCATCTACTGTCACGAAGCTATGCCGAGCAGTGGGAGTTCATTGGCCTTCTCACGAGCAGTTGCAGATGTCGGCCGCTCCTATTGATTCAGCGACTCTGAATGCGATACAGGAGTGGACGGGTGGAGAGCCCGAGGAGCATGGGTTGGGTTATCGTCTTCCAGGAGGACATCCAGCAGCTGGTGCTACCATGGCTAGGCCGGGTCATGATGAGACAGGCTCTTCTAGAGCTCAGGAGGGTGCTGGGATGGCTGATGCCCAGTATAGGAGGCTGTCGAGGAGGATGGATGCTATGTATGAGACGGAGAGTAGGTTTGCTCAGGAGCTCACCCTTGCACTTGGGACTGCTTTCAGAGGCCTTGGAGCTGACATTTAGTGACCCGTTTTTGGTGAGGACTCTGCTTATCCGCCTCCTGATACTCCACCCTCTGAGGGTGATGATGATGATTTCTCCGAGTAGGTATACCCTGTGTTCCTTTCTACTACCTTCACTGGGGACAGTGAAGATTTTAAGTTTGGGGGTGGTAGTTAAGGAATATTTTTATGCGTGTGTCATGTAGTTGCATATTCATGATAGTTTAGTTCATATAATTACATATTTTTTGCCATATAGTTTTTTTTATATTTTATTTTATAGCTTTATTTATCATGTCATTTAGCTCATGCATTTACCATGATCCCTTTTGCATTACTTTACCAATTGATTTGTGATATTGATGCAAGTGTAGTGATAGCGTTAGAGTGATGTTGAGTCTTGTAGGTTGACATGCATGCTGGAAACACTTGTAATTTCACTAAGTCTTAGAGTATGCTTAAGGACTAGATTGTTATCATGGTTTGATGATTTTCAAGGTTAATCTATTGATTATGCTTAGAATTTATAATAGGTTCTTAATGATAAAAGGCATGAAAAGAAAAAAAAATTGGAGTAAAAATTGGAAGTCATTGCTCATTTGTGGCTAGGCGTCAAATGGCTAGTAGCCGACTCGTATTTTTATGCGAGTAGTCTAGGGTTGAGAAAGATGGAGCGAAACGCACTTGCTCAGAAATTTGGAAAAAAAAAAGAAGAATAGAAAAAAGAAAAACAAGAAAAAAAAGAGAAGAGAAAAAAAAGAGTTAATGCATAATTGATCACGAGTGGGCTCTTTGGTATTCGAGTTATTAAGTTCTTAGGGGACTTTGTGCCTAGTGACCTAAGGCTTTTATAGTCTGGGATCCGCTAACCTAACGCTCGCTAAATGGATGTCATTGCATAAGTCTTTTGTGGACCTCACTCATTGCACGGTCAAATAAGAAGTTGTTGTTGTGTTGAATAAAAGTATGATTCCGTAAAAGCTCCAGTAATCTTGAAGTGTTTAAGTCATTTTGTGCCTAGAATTTATTCTTCGTATAATCATGTGATTTCCTTGAGGATAGTCGAGTTATGATAATTGATCTAGTTTCGAAGCATATCTGTTAAGCATCCGCACACACCACATTTCTGGTTGTATATTATTTTGCATGATTTGATTGATCTTTAGTCGACTAATTGCATTTATTAAGATGTCGTGAATTGGTTGGTTTAGTGATTGTGAGGGGGATCGCTGCATTTCATATAGATTGCATTCATGCATGTTTTTGTTTTGTTTTTGAGTCTGTGACGCTTGAGGACAATCATCGATTTAAGTTTGGGGGTGTGATAAGTGGCATTTTATACCACTTAGAACATCTTATAATGGCTAGAATTGATGTCTTGAAATCAAGTATTTTGTGTATTTGATGCGTTTTTCTAGTGTTTGTGCATTTCAGGGTATTACTTGCATTTGTGGAGAGATTTCATCAGGGAGAGGCCTAAGTATGTGCTTGGCATTGTAAGTGGGAAGTTAGGAGCAGAACGCAGCAGAAAACAGGAGAAAAATAATTAATTTTCCAGTAAGGTGCTGGGCGCCCGCTCAGCCTGGCTGGGCGCCCGCTCAGGAAGCTGGGCGCCCGCTCAGGATTGTTGGGCGGCCGCTCAGGGGCGCGAATTAAAATCCTGATTTTTAGAGTTCTATTCCTGTTGAACTTCCGACTTCTGAGATAACTGGGACTTGTGGGGCTTCTATATAAGTAATTTTCAGAGACGTTTCACGTGTGTTGAATCGTGGTATCAATCGAGGAGCAAGGAGATAAGAAACAAGACCGTTTTAGCACATCGCAACGAAGAGGAGGAAGCATAGTTTTCTTGTGATTCTTTTATTCGTTGTATCAGTGGATGCTAGTTTTCTTTACTTTGAACCTTATTACTCTTGTGACGTACTCTGGTTTAATTAAGTATTTTTATTAGTTATTCACGTGTGTTATTATCATGTTTTCATATGAACCCATGGTGATAATGAGTTCAAACATGGGCTAATCGTGATCATGGGGTCGTAACGGATTTATTATGGAATTCTTTAATTAGTTGTTTAATATCTTAGTGTGTGATGATTGTATGATATCTAGTATTGGTTGTGCTTATTCGTCTTATGTGCGTCGCGAACATATAAGATATGGTGTTAATCTCTTGTGAAGCGACGGTGGATCTTGAGATTTAGAACTTGCCATGCTAGCATAGGTTCATGTATGTGTATGCATGATTAGTGGGTAACTCTAACCGTTTTACTTGCCCTGTGTAATCATAAGAAATAACTTGTGCTTAAATCGTTATGTTGTCAAATTCTGTAGACATATAGGGTCTCAACATAATTGATGACTATTCAACTTCTATCTTAATTGTGGATGTTTGATAGAATGGTATTAGTACAATGAAAGTTGGCTTTTATCAGTTTCGTGTTGTTCGATTAATATCATCACCGTTACATGCTAAGGATAATAACAATAGCTATTGAAGGAAGTAGTAATGAAGTTATGATCTCATGTGTGTTAATATTGTTAATTCAAGTGTAAATTAAGTGTTTAATTCTCGTAGTTAATTATAGTTAATAATTAGTTAATCAAATCTACGTGTTATTGTCTTAACATTGAGAAGTAATCATACAGTGGTGAGTAAGTGTTAATTGAACTTAATTAGTCTGAGTCTCTGTGGGAACGTACTAGAAAGTATTCTATATTACTTGCGAACGCGTATACTTGCGTGTATTATTAATGCGTGTTTTCTGCCCTAACAAACGCATGTAGATATTGATAAATCATTTACACGTGTAGAGAAGTGGAGATATCGCTAAGTCATTTACACATGTAGAGAAGTGGAGATACGATAAGTCATTTACACATGTAGAGAAGTGGAGATATTGACAAGTCATTTACACATGTAGAGAAGTGAAGATATTGACAAGTAATTTGCACATGTAGAGAAGTGGAGATATCGACAAGTCATCCTACATCATGATACAAACATCTCTATACACTTTAAAGATCTCAATAACAGCTTCAATTACAGAATACAATTATCATAAAGATTCAAAGTTATCATTCGACAAACTATTTTATTATTAAAATGGAAAGTCTACATTTACATCTTGAAGAGTGCAAGATTAAGGGCCAAGATGAACTGGACAAAGGAGTGTAGCAGAGCTGGAAGATTGTATGCAAATATACAACACTTGAAATAAAATAGATAAAATAGCTTTAAAAATTATGTTAGCCTGTTTTAGTGCAATCTATGTAAACTGTGCATATTAGTCTATAAAACATATCACGAGTCCTTTGTTCAGTTATAACAAACAACTAGTTTTTCTTGTATTCTCTCAAGAAGTAGTTGAGTTCTTCATTATCAAGAACTTAGATTTGTATCACAACATATTTGTTTTTAATAAAATATCAAGTAAGTTTTGATAATTGCCTTTCTATGTCTTTTACAATTAATAGATTAATACTACAAATTACTTAGCCTGTTAAGTTCTAGTAAACTGAACTACTTAACTTGATTTTCTTGAAAATAAATCACAAAGTTTTTAAGTAAAAAATCAAGAAACACACATTCACCCCCTATGTGTGCATTTCATACCTAACAAAATCTCCGAACTGTCAAATATAATTTGACTGTGAAACAAAAAATAACTTAAATAAATAGATTGTTTTCAGATCGCTTAACACCTAGAATATGCAAATTATTCGATCTAAAAAGTATTATAATGATATCTCGAGCAATCCAACCTACACCAGTTGTGAAACTAGTAGCATTATAATTGACCTTCACATAAGCATCATCTGTAGTGCAATTTCCATAATTCTAAACATTTTTTTGTTGTGAAAGGTAATCTATTGCAATATCCACCAATGTCCCAGATTTGATGCGAGTTTTACAGATCTCCCAAAATACAATAAAAATTCTTCTCAAAAAAATTACTGAACCCGTAACAGGACCACAAAAACACCAAAACAGAACATTAACATCCTAAAAAGATGGGCACATAGCAACCTTGATAACAAGGTAATTAACAAAATTTCATCCAAAAAGGATTTAATCTTTGTTTTATTGAAAAAAATGAAAAAAAGATGGTGTGGAAGAATGAAGGCGGAGAGGAAGGAACGACCGAAAAATGGAAAAGTGGCGGGTATGAACCCTAGATTTGAGAGTAAACTATCAAAACCCTAGTTTGGAGAGGGGCAAGGTTTTCTTTTCATAATCTTTTATGGGACTTACAAACTTAAGTTATATTCAATACGGATTTAGAAAAAGAATTGAAAATTTTAAATTCAGGTGTATTTAACTTAAATTTTAATTAGCCTATTAGTGTTTGAAGATATTCAATTTAGATATCAAATAGTCCTTTAAAATCTTGAGATAAATAATTAGGCTTTTTAAAATATTTTAAAAGTTTGTTGTTATTCAATAAAGATTTAAAATAACTCTTTGAAATTACATGATATTCAAAGAGTTATAGATTTTTTTTTTGAAATTTAACAACTGATGGATTTGCTAATATTCTTTAAATTTCACACAATTTTTTAAGAAGGGTAGATTATTATATCTCGTTATTTACTTATATTTATTATATGTACATTAAAATAGTTTTAATAAAAATTACAACATTTTTGCACTTCAAGTGTTTAGTCTTTCATATTTAACTCTAATAATTTATCATATATATATATATATATTGTATAGGGGTATTGTTATGTATGAAATGCAACATAGTTGGGGGTGAATGTGTTTTGATGAATTTTAATTAACTTGTGAAGATGTTTGGCTTATATTTGAACAAAGCATGTATGAACTTGTAGTGATAACATGTTTAACTGCAAATACACAAATAAATTATCAAAAACTCACTTGATTGTATTAATAAAAATTGTTATGCTAAAAATCCGTGTTCTTAAATAAGAACTCAGCTATAATTATTGAGAGAAAATTCAATATTTCTCTTAGATTTGTTTGTAACTTCTAAACAAAGGACTCGTGAATGCTTTATAGAACAACATGTACGGGTTTACAAAACTTGCACTAAAATAGACTAATACAGTTTCTAAAGCTACTTTGTACATTTTCCATTTCCAGTGTTAGCCAAACTTATGCAGAAACTTTAGGTCCGTGATCCTCCTTTGTCTAGTGAATCTTGGCCCTTGATCTTGAATTCTTCCAGCTATTTTTGTAGTCTTTCCAATTAAGTGATAAGATTTTTTTTTTGACTGATAACCTTAAATCTTTAACTTGTCTGCATTCAGAATTATGGAGTTGTTTATCGAGATCTCTTTTTCTTTTATAGAAATGTCACATATCGATAAGTAAATTGACTTATCGATATCTTGAATTCTCTAAATGTGTCTTTGACTTATCGAGGTCTCCAGTTCTTTACATGTAGAATGACTTGTCGATATCTCCAATTCTCTACATAGGCTTTTGACTTGTCGATATCTGTAGTTCTCTATATGAAGACTTGACTTGTCGATATCTCTAGATATTTATATGAGGAATGACTTGTCGATATCTCTAGATCTCTACATGAAAAAATGACTTGTCGATATCTGAGATCTCTACATGGATATTGACTTTTTGATATCTCTTGGGACTTCTCGATAAGTCATTTTGGACTTCTCGACAGACTTCTCGATATTTCTTGGTCTGTGACTTGTCCGATATCTGACTTAGAGCATTTTTCCTAGAACAATATTATTCAAATCCAAGCTGCTATACTTCTATTTGAGGCATGCTCATAATTTGATCTTCTTCCAGAGTTTATTCCTTAGCTTGAAGGTTGTTTACAGAAAATCCTCCAGTCTAATCTATTAATAATTTTTACAGACTCAAGTAATATAATTATAGAATACAAAATGAGGTTATCATATAACTTATCCTTAGGGTTGTCATGATGACTTAGTCTTGTTATGTACATGCATGTCTTGCACAACAATCTCCACCAATTTGTGAGAAGATTACTTATCACAAATTTAAGCCTGATAACAAGACTAACCCCAAGCCAAAAACAAATAAAAATGAAACAAAAAAATTTCCAAAGTACATCTTTTATATATTTTTGCGGTTATATTTAGAAATGAATTGCATGATTATATGAACTTCTCATAACCAGGTTCTCCTCTAATTAGATCCTTGAGTTTGACTAAAATTTCAAGTTCTTCAATTATCTCAGTTCCTCTTAAAGCATCTACCAGTTTGAGCCATTCTTCCAATGAGTAACTTCCAAGTAGGTTGATCCTGTACCTTGATAATCTGTGAGTTTTTTCATGCAGAATTACACCATTTGCAGACACCCTGCTCAACCCCCTTTCCTTCAATTCATTTGACCTTTGCTCAAACATTTCAATCTCTTGAGCATATTTTCTTTCATTTTCCTCCCTTTCATCCTTTTCCTTTGCATGTCTTATGTTTCTTTCTCTTAATCTCCCAACCACTCAGCTCTCCTCATCCTTATAAAGGAGTCCCTTGCATTTATCAAACTAATAACTCTCTCTAATTCTGCAGTTGAGTAGTTCTCAATAACTTAACTGTTCAGCAAAATGACGGTGCCATCTTTGAAGTGGATCCTGACTTCTCCTAAAGAAATAACACGGACTTTGACTATTTTCTCAGCTAGCTGTTTATGATAGTCATCATCTGATATGCTTTCTGAGATTGGTTGAAAGTCATCCTGATTGAAACAATTCCAAAGTGCACCAGCCTCATTTTGAGTTTTAATTGGCTTTCTTCCTGCAGACTTGAAGTGAATTTTAGTCGGAGGTTTGAATGAAGGTGGTTTAAAAATTTTCTTTAGAAATATTTGGATAGCTATGATAGGGATTTTGAGTAGAGAATTTGCAGCTGGCTTATACAAGTACTTAGGGTTATGGGTGTGGATAATTTGAGATTTGGTTTGGCTAGGTATTTGTGTTCGGGTTTGCAAAGTTTTTGACATTTGAATTTCTGGTGTTTTATGTGTCTTTTTCCCATCTTCTCCATCTTGTTTCCTCTTCTTGCCTTCATCCTCCCCTTTCTTCACTTCATTTCCTTTCTTCTTATCATCTACCTTACTACCACTTGCTTTGCTGGATTGACTTGGATTTGATCCAGAAGATTTATGCTCATCTTTCTTCTACTCATCATCATCCAAGTCATCATCTTTTAGATTAATTTGAGTTCTTGGTAGCATAACTTCATTATTTTTCAAGTATTAGCCAGAATCCTGACCATCCCCACATCCTCAAATGTTTTGATATTCTTTATCTTCAAATATGTCTCTAAGATCATCATTAACTTTTTGTTCCCCATGACACACTACTTGGGTATTTAAAAGTGCTTGCATCTTTTGGAGTTAGGACAGATGTAGGTCACTTCCTTGCTTGGATGAAGGTAGGCTTCAAGAAATGCACCTATTTGACTTTTTTAAGCTCATTAAGTAGGAGAATGCCATCTGGAATCACCACCTTTACTCTGTTGATAAATATGTCCAGCTCAGATGCTCTTCTTGATTGAAGAAAGGAGAGATATACCTGCATACACCTATCCACTTCTGAGTCATTGACATTTACAGCCACCCTCTTTCCTTGCAGTTTTGTCTAGACACCAACACCATCCACAGGAAATTGATATTTTTACCAATAGCCTTCTTGCATGAAAAATGGTTGAAGTTTAGAGAGACTCTCAAGACTTCTAGAAACTCATCAAATTCCTTGTCAAGGCAAGCTCCTTCAGCTGTCATCTTGAGTCTATCCAATCCAACATCATCTTTACTTTTGCTCAAAACTTGGCTGGATTTTAGCTTGGGCTTCATCATCTTCCCCTTAGTTTTGGTAACAGACATGGTTGAAGGTTGAGGGATCTGGGCCCTTACTTGTTGAGGTGTGTCTTGAATAGGTACATTCAAAGCACCCATAATAGCTTCAAGTGACACCGAGGTCTGCATCTGCAAGTATTTATGGGAGTCTATTAGGGACTTGATGTCCTGTTATTGGATTTGTACAAGTGATGTAAGTTGTGAGACTTGAGTAGATAAAGAAGCATTGGAGTATTGAAGTTCTTTGACTAATTTTGAAGAGATGGGATTTACAAATTTATTGAAGTAGAATGAGATGGCTGTGACCTTGTGGAGAGAGAAGCACCAAGAGAATTTTATACATCATTTTTATTTCCTTCATGACCAAAGTAGAAGACTCATACCTAGCATTATATAATCGATCTAACTTGACCCTATTGTCATTGTTGTTAGTGATTTTGTTAGGAATATGTTGTGAACTTGATGATAAGTTAAATAAAACACCTTAGTAGATTTAACTTAGTGTTTTTGTAGCTCTCGAAAGATGCTCTAATATAGTCCCGACGGATGATCTTTATAGTCCCGAGGGATGACAACTGAACATCCATCGAGAGTGTAGCTTATGTAATAATAAGTATTGCAGCACATTTCTGAAAATAACAATGTTTAGTCTAGTAGATTCTGTCATGTTGACTACTAGATTGATATACAAAATAGGTTGACTAATTGTAAATATGAGATGTCTTGTAATTATATATAAGTGAAATGGAGTCAAGTGACAAAAAGGCTTCCAACAGATGATATACAAAGACTACCGACAGATAATCAACAAGGCTCTCGACGGATGATTAACATAGTCCCGACGGATGATCATAATTCAAAAAGAGCAGTTGACAGTGATAACACAATCACATGCGTCGAGTGTTTAAAAATGGAATGTGGTAGCCTAATTACAGGTTTTAGATAACAAAGAAGCGTTACCATTTCCATGCAATTATGAAGATATTCAAAGGTGCTGGAATAGAGTAGTGAAACAACATGAAGTTAGACTAGATATAGTTTGTTTTATTATCTTGTCTTACTGTCATGTAACTTGGTAATATATAAACCAAGTGTAGCAAGTAGAACTAAGTATGAAGGAAGCATAATTTTCAGAGAGATAGAAAAAGCTATATCTGTTAAGAATTTCCCTGTAAGTTTAAAAAGTTCACTTGTAAGCAGCTGTGTGTTATTCAAGCATCACATAGTTCTCATATTAATATATATCTCTGGTGGATAAATTCAAATCCACCAGAAAGTTTTAAAACTTTGTGTTTTATTACTTTATGTTTTGATTTCTATTCAAGTTTTATTCCGCACTTCTTGTAAAGTCAAACACTGTTATATATATTAAGTAAGAACAGTCTTAAAATTGAAAAAGGAGCCATAATTACATTCAACCCCCCCCCCCCTTCTGTAATTCTTGTTGTATTGTTTGGGAATAACAGATTTGTTTTTGGATCACATCATGCAGGGCTATGAAAGAGGCCTCCAGCTTGGTGATGCTCTCTTCAACAAGAGTGAGAGATAGAGTTTTGATCTTGTCTGAGAATCTGATGTATTTTATTTTTATATCATTAAGAGTTGGCATCAGTTCATCAATTTTCCTGTTGACCATTTCCTTGATTGCTCCTTGATGACCATCCAGAGTTTTCTCCAATGTTATTCCAATGGAAGGCTTTCAACCGTGCTTTATAAACTTCTATAATGGCATCATATACTTCTTGTGGAGTGAGGACCTTGATATTACTTCCCAAGATAGTGACATATTCTTCTATAAATCTTGCCAAGGCCTCATCCATGTCTACACTGAAGTCCTTAGATAACCATGCATCCACAATCCCTATCTTGTTCAGCTTCATCTGTAATTTTTACTTGTTGATCTTTAACATCTTCCTTATATGACAACAAAATTTCCTCATAGTCTTGATTCTACATGTGACGCCCCGACCTCGGAATGCCCTCAGGAACCCGACCCTGGGATGCCAAACTAACTACAAATTCGATATATGCTTACATAACCATAAACTTAATTAAAATATAAAATTTGCACATCTTCAGTCCGTAACAAAATTTTACGATACATCATAAGACCCTAATCGGGTATAAACATAAGTCTATTACAAAAACTTTATTCATTATAACGCTATATGCTTCCCGCCATCCACTAAAACCTTAGTTCATCATATTTTTATCCTTTCTTGAACATCCTTCTCCGAAACTCTTTCCTGTGAGAGTTAGTGACATGAAGGAGTGAGCTCATACAGCTCAGTAAGCATATATCGTACATTTCAACTGAGGTTTATCTAGAAATCAGAGTTTCAAATCATCAAATAAAATAAAACAACTTTAAATAAGAGAATCATCAAAAGCTTATCACAATCATCAAGAGTTCATCATAATATAATGGTTCTCACAAGATTAAAATGGAGTATTTAAGCACGATAAGTTCATCAATTTATCAAGTTGGGATCCCGGCCATCTAAATAATTGGTTTAGCTTACTTCCAAAAAGGAAGCATCATCATCAGTGCATCAAGTATCAGTGCAAGAATACTCGTTTTTCATCAGTGATTCATCAGTCAGATCAAATCAATCATCATTTAAAGATCAAAATATCAATAATGAAATAGTACAGTATATACTTACCGTGCACTGCTTAATTTATTCTCTATGAATCATGAACTTTGAATTGATTTTACTATCGATCTTTCGTCCACTTGAATCTACAATAAAATGGTTGCTAAAACTTGATTCTACTTGTTACGAGCTTCGATTCAACTACTTGCATGCTAAAATCGGAGTTCGATAACGCCATCAAATCCTCGTTTGATTATGAAGAATACTATAACTATATATATTTTCTCTGGGTAATTATAAGACTTTTATGTTTGGTTTTCTTTTTCTGAACAAGGTACTGTAATGGCTATTTATAGTTATAGAAAGATAAGATAGGATTGCACGTACTACGAAAAGATAAGATATGATTGCACGTACTGCGAAAAGATAAGATAGGATTGCACATACTGTGAAAAGATAAGATAGGTATGCACGTACTGCAAAAAGATAAGATAGGATTGCACGTACTGCGAAAAGATAATATAGGATTACACGTACTGCGAAAAGATAAGATATGATTGCACGTACTGCGAAAAGTTAAGATAGGATTGTATGTACTGCGAAAAGATAAGATTCTAATCAAAATATCTCGTATATCAAAAATATCTAGTTTATTGGTTTACCGAAACTAAAATAATATCATAAAATTTGTATCGAGAATCGTATGGGTAAAACCGTACTCCCGATTGAAAAAGTCAAAATACGAAAATGCTCGAAATAATCAAATTAAGATAGAAATGAGTTTCCCCGAAACTTCTGGGTGGTGAAAATGTAAAAACCATTGAAGTTGTATGATTCCTAATTATTCAAAATAATTAGTATCTAACTTCAAAAGTAATTAAATCTATAAATTGTTTATAAAATCATATAATGACATATAAATTACTAGAAAAATATCAAAATTATCTATACTTTATTTTAGATACATAAAAATTAATATTCATAAATTTTATCGCATGTAAACATTGAACACAGATGTCAAGTAACACGTAATTAGAATATTTATTCCATTCATTCCATCTAATATTTATTTTTAAGTCGGGGGTGTTACAAGACATGTTAGTTGTGAGGAGCTGTTGGGTGATATTTGCTAGGCCTACAAGCTAGTCAACTAGTAGATCATTCATGATGATGGGTTGAGCTTGAGCATCTTGCATCCATTGAGAGATAAGGTGTGAAGGTTGTGTTGAAGTGGAAGGTTGGTTGGGATCTGTTGAGGTTTGAGTGGAGGTAGATGGTATGGTAAATGATGTAACTCCTGTGACTGGTGTCACAGTTTGACTCACAGTAGAAACTGCGGTTTTGACAGTTTGTTGTTCACTTGATAAATGAACCTTCATTGGAATCGGAGGGGAGTTGACCAGGTTCTTGTGATGTACCATGGCCTCAAACCCTGATTCCTCTTGCAGGGAACTGGCCCTTGAATGTGCTTAAATACTTGCCTCCCCAATAACTGAATCATTGGAAATTGAACTCTTAGCTTCAATTGATAGAGCAATATCAGTAGGGTTGTGAGGTGAGTTGTTCCTACTTGAGAAACCTCCAATTAAATTGGAGAGGATTTGAGTAGCTCCATCTCAAGAGTAATACCCTCAAACCTTTCAGGTTGTGAAGACTGTTGTGCACATAAAGGTGCATTGGAAACTTGCACATGGTCTTCAGTAAAAACTGACGAAACCCCTGTGTTTATGATGGTGTCATCAAGGTCTACCTCAGCATGTAGCCTCTCACCATCTAGAGATTGTGCCTGAGTGGTAAGCACAGTTTCTTGAACCGTGTCACTTGATTTTGGCAGGGCTTGAGAAAAAGTTTCAATCCCCTCATTAAAATTTGAGAAATTAAGTGTGTAAGATTAGGCATGAGTGTTGGAAACTCCCCCTGAATGGATGAGGGAGTTTTAATTGATGTGCTCTCAATGTGTGTTCCAACCATTTGACTTCTTTCACCCTCTTGAGACTGCTCAAGAGGGGGTACAGACTCTGTACAAGGTGCATTGGAGAGAATGCTTGTTTCAATAGTGACACCTTGTTAAGAAGGTGTCACTAGAGTCTGTTTATGCCCTTGTGTTACAACTGTATCTTTTTGAGAAGATGCAGAGGTGGTCATTTGAGTGGTCAACTCAACCTTCATTTACTCCTTTGGCTTTTTGACCAAGGGTGAATTAGTTTCAGTTTTATCCTCACTACTCTCACTGACCACTACTAGAGGTGTTTGCTTTCTCTTCTCTTTACTAAATCCATCCTTTTGAGATGATAAAGTAGTTGGTTTTCTAGCATCTAGTGGTTTTGAAGAAAAGGTCTCAGCTGTGGAAGGCCCCTATGTGCTATCCTTTTTGGGTTCTTCTATAGGTTTAGGGGCCATAACTGCACTAGATATGGCACTTGTCCTCATATTAGGCATTTGATAAGGGTAAGTTCTATATTTCTCTAACATGAAGTCAGTGACATTTAGACTTACCTTTGCCTGATTCTTTGCAATTAGTGAGTTAAATAGAATTTTGGACACTTGTTTGCAGATGCCTATTTGATTTCTATCAATACCATCTAACATATATATATATCATTACCTTTATGATTTAAAGTAGACATAATAAATCTAGGAAAGAAGACCTTTTTACCTCTCAAAGGCATAATTAGCCTTGTGCTTATTTCTTCTAGGATCAAGCTTCCAACATTAAGGTGTTTGTTGTAGGCCATTGAATACACTAGCTTTTGGACCACACTGAAGATGTTGTCATAACCAGTCAACCTGCATGTGAAAGCCCTCACTATTGAGTCAAAGACAAAGGACCACTCCCTTCTCAGATTTTTCTTGTTGAGCCTAGCCATATTTATTTTCACACTGTAGTTGATGAAGTCCATGAATTCAGCCAACTCTTGAGTAGTGGGAGCTTCAACCCGATTGTCTGTAGGGATGCCTAATACTTTGTTGATATCATCTACATTGAACTCAACAGTTACACCTTGAATTGTGCAGTTAACCACAAGAGAAACTGCTTGATTGTCATGAACTATAGTGTTGATAACTATTGTGTTCCAAAACTCATTCAGTACATCCAGATACGTCACATGATTTGCAGTCAAGGCCCCTGAGAGATAGTAATCAGAAATAAACTTGACATAGCATTTAAAATTGTCAGGTGCTTGGCTTGCATCAATAAATGCCAAGTAGTTGGTTCCATCTTTGGGGATAACAACTCATACATTTTTAGCAGCCATTAAAAAGTTTGAGTTTGAGTGGGTAAGTGTTTTGAGAGAGAAAAAGCTTGAAACGATTGAGAATGGCGAAAATTTGAAGAAGCTGAGGCAATTGAGATCTCAAAAGCGTAAAGAGGGGTTATGTCGAGATGTCTCAGTATTTATAGGTTAGAGATGTGACTTGTCGACAAGTGAAGAATGAACAGTTGATATTTGCTTGTAGAGAAGTCACATGACCTATAAATAACTCATGCCGAGATGTCACTTTCACGACTCTTATCGAGAACAAGATAGTGACTTATCAAGATGTTATACAAATACCCAGTTTGTCCTTATTGGAATGAATTATTCTAATTTATATTGCATAATTCAACATAAAATTAGAATTGATTTTGTGTCAAAAGTATTTTATTGAAATAATTTATTAAATTAAATTATTCCAGTTCTGAGTCACCGAGAAGTCTAAATTTGAACTTTTAGAGAACTATGGTAAGTGGCATTTATGTCCACTTATAATGCTCTATAAAGGCTCGAATTGATGTTTTGTACTCGAGTTATTTGTGTATTTGATGTATTTTTGTATTATTTTTGCATTTCAGGCATAAATAAAAGAATCAGGAGATTTAGCATTGTTTCGATGCTAAATTGGTATTAGGATGGTGCTCAGGATGATTGCTCGAGGATTGTCATCTCAAACCAGCCAAGAAAACAAGAAAATAAAGATTTTCCATAAGATCAGCGTGCCCGTGCTGTAGTAGCGACGACCGCACCAGAGTACAGGAAGGCAGCACGCCCGCGCTGGTGAAGCACGCGGTCACGCTGGGTCGATTTCCTGCAATCCTATTTCTACTACAATTCTGATTTTCAGGATTTCTAATCTGTATGGGCTGCTATATAATGACAACTTAAGTTCGTTTTTCAAAAAGGAGACATAACAGAGCTTAAGGAGAGATCGACGAGAAGACCTATAGCACAATTCAACGAAGGCGAAGATGAGCTAGTTTATTCTTGTGATTCTTTGTTCTAAGTTGTAATCTTGGATGCTCGTTTCTTATTTTGTTAAACCTTTACTCTTGTTACGTACTTGGTTTATTATTTATTCAGTATAAAGACTGTTAGATATATTTGTGATGTCATGTCTAATTTGATTTGTTTAGTTTCAGAACTTAATATCAGGACTTATCAGGACATACTGGAAATCAGGATTTACTGAAGACGGGAAGATATCAGAACTTAAGATATCAGAACTTGTGATATCAGAACTTAAGGAAGGATATGCTTCAGAAGTAAATTTTGGCTGATTTCTAGGAGAGGATCTGGATTAAAACAAAGGAAGATATGCTTTAGGAGTTGGACGACTGGAAGACTTGTAAGAAGATAATATCTGATTGATATATTTTAGGAAGAGATATATTTCATATCAATTAGAAGATATCTTGTAACTGTGTACTATATAAACACAGCTTAGGGTTTACACTATAAGTGTTATCATTCACTAGAATATTATTCTTTGTAACCCTAGCAGCTCTTAGTGATATTGTTCATCGCTGAGAGAGTAGTTTAACCTACTGTAACAGAGTTTATTACGATTGAATAAACTACTACTTTGTGTTCTAAATCGATTTGATTGTATAAACACTATATTCAACCCCCTTCTATAGTGTTGTGTGACCTAACAAGTGGTATCAGAGCATCTCTGTTGATATACAAACAGTGAGATTCAGTTTACAATCATGTCTGAAGAAACACAAACTCCACCTAAGCCCACCAAAACTCAAGATACTCAAAATAATCAAACCCATAGTCGATATGAAAGTATTAGGGTTCCCATACTGAGAGCATCTGAGTATCCTATATGGAAGGTAAAGATGGTTATATTTCTGGAAGCTACAGATCCAGAATACCTTGATAGAATTAATGATGGACCATATAAGCCTACCAAGCTTTCTGTTGCAGTTGCTGATCAACCAGTAAAGACCATACCAAAGGAGAAAGGTGATTACACACCTGAAGATATCTCGTCTATTGCCAAGGATGCAAGGGTAAGGCATTTACTTCATAGTGTGCAATTGACAATGTCATGTCAAACAGGGTAATTGGATGCAAGACTGTAAAGGAAATATGGGATGCTTTGGAGACAAGATGCCAGGGAACTGAAGCCATTAAAAAGAACAGGAAGACAATACTCACACATGAGTATGAGCACTTTGACTCAAACTCTTAAATGATCTGTCACTGGTGGACAAGGAATGTGATCTTGAAGATTCAAATCTAAAATTCATTTTAGCTCTTCCTGAAAATTGGGACTTGAAGTCTACTACCATAAGAGACAACTATGACCTTGCTGAAATTACTCTTGATGAAATTTATGGTATGCTCAAGACTCATGAACTTGAGATTGATCAAAGGAGCAAAAGGCATGGAAGAAAGTCAAAGATAGTTGCACTTAAAGCTGAGGAGGAATCTCCTAAAGTAGTTGTCTCAAAGAGGGGCAAAGGAAAGGCTCTCATCATATAGTCTGATTCAGAGTGATGATGATGATTAAGAATCTGAAAATTTATCTGAAGTGGATGTTGATGCAAAAATGATGCAACTATGTGCTCTTATGATGAAGGGTATCACAAAGATAGCCTACAAGAAATTCGGAAAGGGTAAGAAGTTTTCCAGAAAAGGTGGAAGTTCTGAAAAGAAAGGGTTCAGAAAGACTGAAGGCAAAGGAGGAAAGTCTGAAAGAGGAGACAACTCAAATGTCAAATGCTACAATTATGGTGAAAGAGGCCACATCTCTCCTGACTGCAAGAAAGGAAAAGGTGATAAAGGCCAGGCATTTATCACAAAGAAGAAAAATTTGGCGGACACTTCAGATTCTGAAGAAGAGGTGAACTATGCTTTGATGGCAAATGCTGATAGCAGTTCTGGAACTGCTGAATTGAAGGTACCTCATTCAACTCTTACTTTTCATACTGATGATATGTCTGAGCTAAGATTATATCTTAAAACCATGTTCATTAGTTTTAGAGATCAAACTTTAGAAAATGAAAGATTAAAATCTGAAAGTCTTGCTCTTAGAAACAGAAATGACTACTTAAAAAAAGAGTTAGTTATATTTCATCAAACTCAAAAAGAAAGAGATGAGGCTTTGTATGTTAAAGATGAACTGCTGAAACTGAATAAATCTCTTAAATCTGAACTAGAAAAGGAAAAGGAGATAATAAAAACTTGGAATAACTCTGGAAAAACAACTCAGAAAATCTTAGAAAGTGGAAATTGGAAAGAAGGACTAGGTTACCTAGATGATAAAGAAGAAAAGGAAATTGTGTCATCTAAACCAAACTTTACCAAGAAAGTTGAAAAGCCTAAAGTTAATCCTGTCAAGTTTGTGTCAAATTCAGACAAGTCAAAATCTGAAAAGATGAAAGACTCTAAAACAGAAGTCAAAGAAAAGTCAACTTCTGACAAATTAAAACAGGATAAACCAGCTGTAGTAAACATTGGCTTAATGACAAAGAAGCAGCTTAAGTATAAACTGAAAGAGTGTTAGGTCACACACACACTGTAGAGGGGGTGAATACAGTGTATAGTACACTTAAATCGAACTTTAAGAACTTAAGTAACAGAAAACAAACTTTATTAAAATAATAAACTCTGTTACATTATGGAACTGTTACCTCTCAGTGATGAACAAATATCACGAGAGCTGCTAGGGTTACAATGAATAATCTTTTCTAATAATGATAACACTTATAGTGTAAACCCTATGTCTGTGTTTATATACTACACAGTTACAAGATAATCGCTAATTGATATGGAATATAATTCTGCTTCCTAAAATATATCAATCAGATATCTTTTCTTCCAAGTATTCCATTCTTCACGGAATTCTTTCTTCATGCATACCTCTTCTTATGTTTATCTCGATCTTCTTTCCTTTAATCAGCTACTGTCCTTATCTGATTGTCCTTCAGCACTTAAGTTCTGATATCTATCTTCTGATGATTATCTCCTGATAATATAAGTACTGATATCCTTAAGTCCTGTCTTCTAGTATAAGTACTGATCAACAGTTAAGTACTGATTTATCCTGTTCACGTAAGATCTGAAAGCTAAACATAAAACATATTAGCCATGACATTATCAAATATATCTAACAATCTCCCCCAACTTGTAAATTAACAAAATATACAAGTTTAACAGATATTTGATGATGTCAAAAACATTAAGTACAAATGCATGAGAAATAGACTAGATAACTACAACTTACAGTCCTTAAAGTTTTTACCAATTTCAACTTCTGATAACAACTTCAATCTGTATAAATATCAGAATTTAAGCAGTTATAGATCTTCGACTTGGCTTCTTCATTTTCTGATCTCTCTGATGTCAGGAGTTGTTCTGAGATAGTTCTTCAACAAATATTTCTCAGCATATCTTAGTTCATCAATCATTCTCCTTTTAACACCTTTAAGCTCTGCAGTATCTTCACCAGTTTGAAAGATTGCAGCTCTGAGATCATTAATCTTTGCTTTTCTCAACTCCTGATCTAGTCTTATGACATAAGCTTTGTCAGACTCAAGATTGAATTCAAGTCCCTTAATACCAAGATACGTTCTGATCTGTGCAGTATTAGGCTTCATATCAACAATATCACCATTGTGATCTCTGTACTTTGGAACATATATGCTGTCAGACTTAACAGAATAAAGCCTTTTCTGTCTCTGAATCTGTTCTTTTAAGTAGTTTGCAGCAGTCTCTGTTATTCTGTCATCCACTTGAAGTAAGAAAAGTACATGCTCCAATTCTTCAAAATACTTCAAAGGAATGGCATTTTGTCTTATATGATAAACCCTACCATCTGTCATGAAATACAACATGATGTATTCTTTCAAGTAGGTATGGTAAACCATCTGTACAGATTCCAGTTGATTCAATCTCTCAGGAGTTGCTCCAATACCTGGTTCACTCAAGAAAGTTGGATCATTGGTAGTGTTGTGTACTCTTCTTTCATCAGCACTTCCCAATCCAGTTTTATCTCTAGCTTCCTTTCCAGTAACTACTCTTGCTTCAAAACCACTTGCAGTAGTCTTCAAAGATTGAGTCTGTTTTGCTTTAGTGAATCCTGGTAGGAGTGTCTTTGATCTATTTTCTGATATCAAGTTAACTTGAGCTCTGTCAGAGGTTACTTGCTTCTTCTGAATATCAGAACTTACAATTTCTTGACTCTGAACAACTTGAGCCATGTCAGAGGTTGTTTTAAGAACTTTTCTTGAAGTCAGAGCAAGATCATCTTTTCCATCAGTAATTTCTTCTTCCTCAGGAGGTACATAAGCCTTGATAGGTTCACCAACCTTTTCTTTACCCTTGGATCTTGGATCTATCTGTGGTTGTGATCTAGCCAATGTTGCTTCAGTATGTGTCCTTTCTTTGATCATAATGCCTTTAAGTTTTGGAAGTAACTTTTTACCAGAAGCTTCAGATTTAGATGTGACTTTCTCTGATTTAAGTCTGGCTTCTTCTTTCTTTAAACTTTCCAAGTCCATCCCTGGATTTTCTTGAAGAAATAACTGTCTTGACATTTCCTCATCAAGATCTAGAAGTTCATCAGAACTTATCCTTTTACCAGCAGCAGAACTTATTCTTTTCCCAGTATCAGAACTTGTTCTGTGACTAGCTTGTCTTGATGTAAACCTCCTACCTTGACTATGACCACTACCCATTCCAGAGTTTCCTTGGTCATCTTTTCCATCATCCTTTCCTTGCAGTGTCTTGTTGGTTTTGCATTTGGACTTAATTACCTTCTCCCCCTTTTTGGCATCAGCAGGTAATAAAAGAGAGATAAGTAGTTCCACTGAGGTCTGGATTTCAGTAAGTTGCGATTGCTGAGAAGCTTGATTTGTCAGAATTTGATCAATCTGAGCTTGTTGTTTCTCTTGAGTTTTCTCAATATAAGCAATCCCGTCAATGGTAGGTTGAAAGAACTTTTTCTTATCAATTTTCTAAACTTGTTCCTGTTTGATAAAGTTCTTCTGAATCTTGTGTAGCTCTGCATGAGTATTGGAATGAAGACCTTGTAGATGTTTAGTACTCAATGCAGTGACTCTAAGCTGGGTTTTAAAATCATCAGAATTTAACATTTCATCAGCTTTAGTCAATTGCTCAGCAAGATGTAAAGCATTTGGAACACATGAAACTGAGTTCCATTCCTTAGTCCACTCCTGACCTGCAGGAGTTTCACTCCAAGGCACTGGTGCATCCCTGATAACAAACTCCTTTACCAGTTCAGACTTAGGAAGAGTCGGTGGAGGAGTATGTCCTGAAGGACCTGCTTTATCAGCATCTATAGTTGTAGCAGCTTCACCAGTATCTCCAACATTTGCAGCATCAGAACTTAAAGAATCAGTATCTTCTGATAAGACAACAGTGTGAGTAGCAATGGAGGCTTCAGCATCCTCTAATTGCTGATCTGATACTAAGTTCTGATCAACAGCCATATCCTGATGCTCACCTAAAATCTGATCATCAGCATCTTGATGCAGAGAAGGTGTTGTTGATAACTCTGGAGTTTGAACGGCATCAGTAACAGGTGTTGTGGAAGGATTATTTGCTGTTGGAGCTTCTAAGAAAAGTATTTCAGGCACAACCAGGTTCTGAATATCAATTTCAGCACTTGTGCCTGGATCAACAAGAGACACAGATGGTGAGTTAGCCTTGTCAGATACAGCTTCCTTAGATGGAGTTGATGGAGAAGAAGTGACTGGAGCAAATTCCCTGTCTTGTGAGATCAGAGATTCCTGATCCCCTTCCTTAGCTGCTTCCTCCTCATCATCTGAAACTGGCCTTTGTGCCCTCTGTTTCTTGTACTTCCTTGTTGATTTGGATTCCTTGAGAGTTTCAGGAACTATCATACGTCTAAGCCTCTTGAGAAGCCTAGAACCCCCAATTTCAGAATCCTTCTGAGAAGTTGCTTTCTCAGCTTCATACACCACAGGTTCTGAAGAAGGAATCTGTTCCTCAGAATCTAATTCATCTCTCAAAGTAATTCTCCTCCTCTTTTGAGGTGTTTGAGGAACAGTCTTTGTTCTCTTTGGCTTAGAGGATGTAGGCTTCACAGTAGGTGCTGAAGAAGAAGGTTGAGCAGTCTGTGAAGTGGAGAGATAGGATTTGAGATAAGTTCTGAGGGTAGGTTGAGTAGAATGAGAGGTAGGTACTGAGGTTGATGGATTTTGGGTGGTTGGAGGTGGTTGGACATCAGAGTAAACAGATCTATAAGTATCAGGATCAGCATTTACCAGGATCTATTTTACAGACTTAGGAATCTGTAATGGTCTAACCACTTTCTTTTTAGTATCAGCATTTACCAGGTCATTAAAGTATCGTTTTGCAACCTTAAAAGGTGGGGTTTGAGTGCTGACTAAATGAGGTTCATCAGTACAGTAAGTGTAAATAAGTTGACAAAATCTAGCAAAATAAACAACATCTCGATCCTCTGTCATCCTATCCCCAATAAAACCAATTATTCCAGTTGCAAAATCAAAATGAGTTTGACGGATAATAGCATACCCTATGTGCTGACTCAGAATTGGGATAGCATCAAAATTTGAACATTTGTTCCCAAAAGCTTTGGTGATGCAATCAAAGAAGAAACTCCATTCTCTTCTGATATTAGCCCGTTTCAACTGTCCAAGTTTCGTCAGACTCTTTTCATATCCCAATTCAGCCATTAACTCCCGAAGGGCTGAGTCCTCTGGAATTGAGAAAGTACAATCTTCTGGAAGATGTAAAGCCCTGCGTACTGTACCAGGAGTGACTACAAAGGATGAATCACCCACTTGGAAGACAATACTGGGAGTTCCACGGTTACCACCATCATCAAAAACTCCAGTCCTCCAGAACCTCAGAACTTGTTGACTTGAAAATAATTCAGGCTGAGTTAAGGCGTACCCAACCTCACTATGTGCAAGAAGATCTTGCACAAAGTGCAATTCAGATGGAGCTTCAGCATGATCAAGAATTGCAGCATAGTTGTTTGGAACAAACTTTGCTCCATCAATGATTAATCCTTTGGTGCCATGTGAAAAAATATTGAATTCAAGTATGCCTGTTAA